>NC_046658.1:168058903-168131627 GCF_010883055.1 Belonocnema kinseyi | reverse complement strand
AATTCCAAATGGGCAGAATTGGAGAAATATAAAATGTAGATCCAGAAAAAAAAATAAATAAAAAAATAAACATTTTGAATATATTGATCTTGATATTGATGTTGTATGAGTATTTTTATATGCACACATTCTTGCCTTCATCTGGAAGCTAACCATAATTTGTAACCAGATCTGTCAACCATAGAAGTTGTTTTTGTAACAGATTCTTTTGTTATGTTTACACAAAAAGCACTTTATTTTGGCAAATATCGAGTTTCTTCCTTCTGAAGCCAAATTGTATTTCCATATAGATACTTTGGGTCTATTGTTAATTCAATTCGGATAAAACTTTTGAGGGAGGATTTCCTTTTCCAACCCTAAATTTGGATTCGAAGTGAGCTAAGTTCACAGCTGTTCTCTATTTTCGCTGCATTTCGAATGTGGGTCCTATTGTGATGAGCTTTAGTGGTATACCGCATGCTCTTTGAATTCTGCGATATAAGGCATCAAGGGGTGAAAATATAGCCATCGTCTTCATATATATATATATATATAGTTCAAATATTTTGAGGAAAACAGAATATATTTGTTAATAAAAGTAATGTAGGCACAGGTGCTAATCTAAAGAAGTGACCTAAGGTGATATTTAATATTACTTAATTAAATATTTAATATTATTAAAAACTAGGAATCATGACTTGCTCACTATGCACATTCAAGGTTTCTTATTGGCAATCATATTCTTAATATAAATGTTTCATGGTGGTCTTTAAACAAAAAAAAAATGAATTTCTGGCCTTCCTTCGTTTACCCAGCATTTTTTCAGAGATGAAAATTAAAAAATTAAAATTTTTTTAACGGAAAAAAATTACTTTAAGTATGAAGTACATAACTACAAAATCAAACATTTAAAGCGTTAGAAATCTTCTAAATTTAAGAATTTTTAATGAACTTATGTTTTTAACTCTTCTAATTGCTTTTTTTTTAAAAGAGTTCAAAATATTTGAACGATTTCCAGGGATTTAAAAGGATTTCTAGAGTTTTCAAGAAATTTTAAGGATAGCAAGGAATGCATGAAGTTTCCAAGGATTCTAATTATTTTAAGGAATGATCAAAAATTTTATACTTTTTATAGAGTTTTAAAATATTCTAAAAATTTTAAGGCTTCGGAGGAATTTCACAAAAACTAATTAAGGGATTTAATATGATTTTAAAGATTTCAAGTGTAATTATGGGATAATAATAACAATTTATGGGATGGTAAGGAATTTTCCTCGGAATTTTCTAACCATTATAAGGGTTTTGAAAGAGTTCATATGATTTAAAAGGTTATCAGATATTTTTAATGTTTTCAAGGGACGTCAGAGAATGTTAAAGATTTAAAAGGATTTTGAAGATTTAAGGCCTTTTTAAAAGAATCCAATTAATTTTCAAACGCTTATAAAATTTTCATGGTAGTACAAAATATTTCAAAGAATTAAAAAAATGTTAGGGCATTTTCAAGGATTTCAAAGATCTAAAGTAAATTTTAACGGAATTTCTAAGAATTTTGAAGATTTTGATGACTGAGGAATTTTATAAGCTTTTAATATATTTAAAAAATGTCCAGGATTTTAGGTGATATTATCTGATTTTATCGAAAATCACGGAAAATCAAAAGAAATTTCTTAAGGATTTAGGAAAATTTCAAAAGGATTTCCCAGACTTAAAGAGTTTATTTAAATAATAAAAAATACATTTCTTTTATTGATAGTAAAAAAGTCATACATTTTAAAGAGGATAGTATTCACATAAAACCTACCGAATGTTTTTCTTTATTGAAAATTCACGTTTTTCTAGTAAAATTTCATCATCTTTTATTTAAGTTCAAAAGAAAATTCATCTTAGTTCAAAATAAATGTCTTGTTAAAAATTTAACCGCCTCCTGAAAAATTCAATTTTTTTCGTTTGAAAATTCCTCTATTTTGTTGAAAATTCAATTAGTTTGTCCAAAATTCAACTATTTTCTTAGAATCATCTTTGTCATCGAAATTCATTTTTTTTCTTAAAACCTCGATTTTTTACATATAAAATTCACCTATTTTCTGGTAGAATTATTGTCATTTTTTATTACGAGCAAAAGAGAAATTCATCCTCAAATGTTAAAAAAATATGAATTACAAATTCAACTGTTTACTTAGAAATTCGTTTTTTTTTTATTTGAAAATATAACTATTTGGTTGAAAATGCAAATTTTGTTGGTTGAAATTGAATCTTTTTTTCTTTGAAAATGAAACCATTTGGTTGAAAATGTATCTTTATGGATTGAAAATTGCACTATACGGTTAACAACTCAACTATTTTGTGAGAATTTAATTAATTTGACAACAATTAAAATATTTTGTTAAAAGGTCATCTTCTTAAGCGAAAATTCAACTGTTTTATTAAAAACTCGACTTTTTGGATGAAAATGAAATTTTTTTTATTGAACTTGAATCTGTTCTTGTTTAAAAATTCCATAATTTTGTGAAAATTTAATTAAGTTGTTAAAAATTAAAATATTTGGTTAAAAATTCATCTTTTTAATCGAAAATTCAACTGCTTTGTTAAAATCTCTTTTTAGCCTTTCTTAGTTCAAAATAAACTTTTTATTAAAAATTCCACTATATCCTGAGACATTTTTTTTGCTAGAAAATTTAACTATATGTTTCAAGATGCAAATACTTTTGGTTGAAGTAAAATTTAAAAAAATTGAAATGTATCATTATTGATTGAAAATTGTAATATTTGGTTAAAAATTCCACTATGGGGTTGAAAAATTAATTTTTTTTTTAAATTCCACTGTTTTATTAAATAATAATGTTTTTTATATAAAAATGTCATCCTTCTCGGTTGATAATAACTATTTTGTTAAAAATACAAATATCTTCTAAAAACTTTTCTTTCCCTTACAATTTCATCTATTTGTTTCAAAATTTATCTTTTCACGATAAAAATTGACATTATCTGATTTAAAATTTAATTATTTTGTTAAAAAATTCATCTTTGTGAGCTGAAAATTCCACGATTTTTGCTATTAATTCAATAATTTTGGTTGCAAATTCCATTATTTGGTTCAAAATTAACTTTTTTGTTGAAAATAAATATTTTCGGGTTTAAAAATTTTAATTTTTGAAGGTTTGTTTTTGTCTTCAGGATTGAAAATTTCTCAATTTTATAGAAAATTAGTCTCTTTTGGCTTAAAAATTCCACAGTTTCACAGAAAATTCATCTATTTTGGTAAAAAATTACACACTCAGAAAAATATTTGTTTGGACCAAACAAATTCTTTCTTTGATTTAAACAAACATTTTTTTGATTCAAACATACGATTATTGAAATCAAACCAATTTTATTTGTATGAAACAAAATCTGTCTTTGATATATGGTCAAATAAATGTTTGTTTTATTTAAATAAACATTTTTGGTGCATTTTTTGTTTAAAATTAATATTTCTAGATTTGATATAATGTAATAGTTTTGTTAAAATTTAGTTTTTTTATTTGAAAATTTATCTCTTTTTTGTTGAAAATACGATAATTTTGTTGTAAATTTGTCTTTTTTTAGTTTAAATTTTTTTTAACTGAAAATTCAATTATTCCATTTTTGGTTGAAATATGAATTATTTGGTTGATCATTAGTTTTTGTTGGATGAATTCAAATGTTTCTGATTTAAAACTAAAATATTTGTTTATTGACATATCAAGTACTATTTAATTTTTTGTTGAAATCCATCTTTTTTGGTAGAAAATGAATCTTCTTGTTCAAAAACTTATCTATTTGATCAAAAATAAGCATTTTGGTTGATAATTTATATTTTCTGTTTAAATATTAAACTATTTTGTAGAAAAATCTTCTCTTTGTTTAGAAATCTTATCTTTTTTTGTTGAAAAAGTAATTGGTTGAAAAATCATCTTTTTGGTTAAAAATGCAACAATTTTGTTCAAAATTTGTCTTTTGGAATGAGATTAACTGTTTTTTGGTTAAAATAAAATTTTTTTTGGTCGACATAATAATTATGCATTACATTTTTCATAAATAATTCATATTTTTTATTGAAAATAAACAGATATTCAAAATTTTGATTCTCTTATCAAAACTTTTTTTCACCTTAAATTGAAAAAAAATACGACGGCGCTTAGCGCGCGATTTATGATGCTTATCAAATAAAAATATATGTAAATAATTTTTTATAATTATATCTAGAAGAAGAAATATTTATTTATCATTCGAAGTAAAAAATATATAATCAATAACAAATATAATAAATAAAATAATTTCATTAATTTATTATATTTGACGAAAATCTAAAACAATTCGAACTGTCTCCGCATTAATCAGAAGTTTCGACTAGTTTCAAAGAGATGTCACTAGCAGTATCCAGTAAAAATGATTTGATTCATTTTAACAAAAACATGCAAGACAAATTTCTACAATTAAAATTAAAACAATTTATAAACAAAATCAATATGTATAAGGGTCCAATATGATAAATAAACTATTATATTAATACAATAATTTACAATAAACAAAAGTAAAATTTTCTTGCAGAGGCTTATTGAAAAGAACAAAGAAAAAATATAGATAACAAGCAATAAAACATATCTAACAATTTTAATTAAATCGATATTTTCCTCTATAATGTAGAAAAAAGTAAGGGAGAAAAATGAAAATCATCTAATGGAAAAATTTTTAGATGGGGTTTTAAAATTGAATAGATATATTTAAAAAGTTCTATATCATCAGTTTCTGGTTCCCCTGAACGTGCCTAATTAGGGAAATCATTAAATGCAAGCTGCTGCAGAAAATTGCAATTTCAGGTTTGGTCTGGGTGAAAATTTAATTGCTATGCTGAAATTCGTTTTTTTAATGCTACAAATTAATTTCTTTGCTCATATGTCTGGCTTTAAATTTTCATCTTTTTGCTTAAAAATTCAAATATTTTGTCAAAAAGTAGTTTGTTTTTGATAAAAAATAAGTTTTTTAAAACAAAAATTGAACTATTCAATTTGTGTTGAAAAATTAATCTTATTAGTTTGAAAATTAAACCACAGGGTTAAAAAATTTAGATAATTTTTTAAAAATCTCTATTTTTTGGTAGGAAAGTAATCGCCTTGGTTGAAAATTAAACTGTTTTGTAGACTTGCATGAAAATGTACATAAATTGTTAAAAATTGTTTTAAAGAATTTTAGATTTAAATTAACGACTTTGGTTTCGAATTAAAAATTTGTGATTCAAATATTAAAAATAATTTTTTTTGTTTCATAATACATCGTTTTTAGTTGAATATTAAACTGTTTGGTGAAAAATCTTGATTAATCATAAATTTTTTTCTTAAAGGATACATAATTATAGCTGAAAATTAATAAATCTGTGTGGTTTAAAACTCAATCACTTTGTTGAAAATTCTTTTTTTTCTGTTAAAAATTAATTTTTCACTGATCATTTAATTGTTTTTTATAAAAGTTTAATTGCTTGGTGCAAAAATGACTTATTTGTTGAAAACTCATTTCTGACTTGAAAATGTAACGTTTTCTAGAAAATGTATTTGTTTATCTTAAAAATTTAACAATTTGATAGAAAATTCAATTGTGTAGTAGAAAATCATTTGCTTAAAATCCGTCTTTTTTGGTAGAAATATAATCGTTTTGTTTAAAAATTGAATTAATTATGATATTTATTCAATTATTCTGTTGAAAATGTAAACTATTTTAAAAAAAGTAACATTATTTGGTCAGAAATTTATCTACATGGTTGAAAGTTGAACTACTTGGTTAAAAATTCATTTTTTTAGTGAAGCATTCATCTCTTTCGTTGAAAATTTAACTATTCAATTTTCAGAAAATTAATCCCAGATCGCTGATCAATCTCTCTAGAAATTATGTAAAGTTCGATATATTTAATTACAAATTTATAATTTTTTAATTAAAAATATTCTGTTTTTGTTGATTTTAGATTGAACTATTCTGTTGAAAATTCGTATTTTTTTGTTTGTTTAAAAATAAACAAGTTGGTTTAACATTGTGTGTGTGTTTTTTTTAATTAATTGAATTAATTTTTTAGGCTGAAAATGTAACTTTTCCATTTTTTGTTCTGACGTGATATTTTTAATTAAAAGTTGATATTTTTTATTAAAAATTAATCTTTTCTATTTAAAAATTTAAAACTTTATCTGAAAATTCATGTATTTTATTGCAAATTCAAATGTTCGGTTGCTAATTTATCTGTTTTGGTTGATTGAGGATTCAACTATTCTGTTGAAAATTCGTATCTTTTGGTTTGAAAATAAAGTAGCTGGATAAAAGATTTTCTTTTTTTAACTTAATTGATTTTTTAACTGAAAATGTAACTTCTATTTTTTGTTCGAACGCAATATTTTTAATTAAAAATTCAATCTTTGTTGATTAAGAGTACAGATTTTAACAGAAAATTTATCATTCATGATAAAAAAGTCATCTTTCTGGGTTAAAAATGAACTTTTTTATTGAAGATTTAACTTTTTGGTGTGGAAATTTCACTATATGGTTTAAAGTTAACCTACTTTTTATCAAACTTTCACAATGGATGCATCATTTTAGTTGCACATTGATCTGTTTTGTAGAAAATCGGTCTCTTTGGCTTGAAAATTCAATGATTTGGTAGAAAATAACTATTTAATTAATTAATTAATTTTTTTCTTGAAACATTTCAAAATTATTGACATTCTTCTAAATTATCTTTCGAAATCTTCGAAAATCTATATTTTGTTCAAAAATGTCGAAATCTTTTCAAATTTTTAATTATTTATGGAAAAGATGAATTTTCAACAGAATAGTTGAATCTTTAACCGAAAAAGATTATTTTTCAAGCAGTTTCACTTTCAACCAAAACATATTTTTAACCATTTTTCGACGGAATAGTTGCATTTTAATAGAAGGAATGAATTTTTAATCAAAATTATGCATCTAAAATTGAAAATTAAAATAGAAAATTAATCTGTTTTGGTTGAGGATTCAACTATTCCTATCGAAAATTCGTATTTTCTAGTTTATAAGACAACAAATTGGTTTAATTTTTAAATACTTAAAAAAAAGCTAAAATTCATTCATTATCTTAGTTAAAAGTTGATCTGCTTCTTAGAAAATTCGTCTGTTTTGCTTGAATATTTAAAAAATATAAAATTATACTATTTGGTTAAAAATTAACTTATTTGTTGATAATTTATATTTTGGTTGTAAATTCAACTATTTGCTTACAAATTTTCCTGCTAAGTTTGATTTAACAGTTTAACCAAATTTATCGTTAAATGATTGTTTTAACTAAAAATTTGGACTTCCATTTTTACAACAACAAAACAATTAATTTAAAATTTAAGTATTTGGTTTAAAATTCGTCGTTCTTGATTGAAAATTCATCTATTTGATTGAGGAATCAACTATTTTGTTAAAAATTTGTTTTTTATTTTAAAAAATGCATTATTTATGATAGAAAAGTCATCTATATGGATTCAAAATGAACTTCTTTGTTGAAGATTCAAGTGTTTTCAGTTGAATTTTATTCATTATTTTTTTGTTTTTGAAAATTTTTACTATTTGGTTGCACCTTGAATGGGTTGATAATTCAGCTATTTTGATCAAGTCATGTTTTTGGTACAAAATTCCACTGTTTTGTTACAATTTTGTACTTTTGGATTGAAAATTATAATTTCTTCGTAATATTTTGAAAATCAGTTTGAAGTTTTAACCAGATAGTTTATATTTTCAAACTCAAAAGATAAATTTTTTACCAAAAGTGAAACAATAAAATTTTTATGTAAAAAAAATTAATAAAAAAACGAATTTTAAACTAGGTGAATTCAATAAAAAAGAAGAATTTTTAACAAAATAATTGAATCCTTAACCAAATTAGATCAATTTTATTTTTGAATCAGAACTGAATTTTCAGCCCAAAAAAATGTTCAGTTAAGAAAGAAAAATGTTTCAATTAAATTGCTAAATTTTAAAGCTAAAAAGACAAATTTTTTTAAAGACAGATGAATTTTGAACAATGAGAAAGTTCACTTTAAAACTAAGAAAGATAAATTATTTATGATAAATTTTTTATCCAGCGCGACGAATTTTCAACTAAACCGTTTAATTTAAAATTTAAAATAAAACTTTTTAACCGAATAAATGAATTTTAAACCACATTGTTAAATTTTTGAGTAAAAAATACATTTTTAATCAAAAATGACAAGTTTAAATTTGCAATTAAAAAATTAGTTTTCAACGGCAAAAAAAGAATTTTCAACGACTTGAATTTAATCAAACATGAAGAATTTTCAATAAAATAGTTGAATCCTCAACCAATTTCAATTTAATTTCAACTACGGAAGATTTTTCAGTCAGAAAAGAAAAAATTTTCCATTGGATTGTGAAATCCTACGTCCAAAAACAACAAAATTTTTTTTATGAAATACTTCAATTTTGTACCCTGAAATACGAATTTGCCAAGAAAAAGTGTTTTTTTTTTTTATCAAATAACTTTTCACCAAAAATTTACATTTTTAAATAAATAGTTGAATTTTCTACTAAAATATATAAAGATTCAACCAAAAAGATGAATTTTCAACACAGAAGATTAGCTTTCCACCAAAATAGAAGAAATTTCAACAATAACAACAAAAGAATTTTTAACCAAACTGTTGCAAAATTTACCATAAAAGATTAAATTTTTATGAAAAAAGATAAATTTTTAAACTAAAAAGACAAATTTTCTGAAAAAAATTGAATTTTGAACTGGAAAATAACAAATGAAAAAAAAGTTGATTTACAACAAAATCGTAGAAAATTCAACAAAATTGATGAATTAACAAAAAAAAAAAAGGAATTTTTTCCAAATTGTTTGAACTTTCATATAAGTAGTTGGATTTTAAACCGAGAAAGATGAATTCGACATTTCAATTAAAATGGTCAATTTTCAACCTTGATGAAATAGTTAATTTTTCATTAAAAAAGATTAATTTTTAACAAGAAAAAAAAATTATTTTTAACAAAATATTTGCTACCTATTGATTATACCACCATATTTGCTACCTCAATCAAAATGTATTAATTTTTAACCCAACGATTTTATTTATCACAAAGACAGAAAAATTTTCTCCCAAAATAGTTGAATTTCTAATTCAAAAAGATGGATTTAAAAAAATAGTTGATTTTTTTAGCAAAAACATCAATTTTGAACACAATAGATAAATTTTTATCTAGAAAAGATGATTCTTCAACCGAGTAGTTAAATTTGTAACTAAAATGGATAAAGTACTAACCAAGAATGAAATAGTTCAATTTTAAATAAAAGGAAATTTGCAACCAAAAATAAAAAGAATTTTCAAAAAAATATTAAAAATTTTAAACCAAAGAGATGAATTAACAAAACAAAAATGAATTTTTAACAAAGTTCAACTTGCAATCCAGTTGTTGAATTTTTGACAAAAATATTAGTTTCCAATAATATGTTTGTTTTTCAACGAAATGATTAAGTTTCAAACAAATATTAGAATTTTTAATCAAACAATATGACTCCTAAATCAAAAATATAATAGTAGAATTTTTAACTAAAAAGAATAAACTTTGAACCAAAAATAGTTGGATTCTCTTACTGGGTTCTTCCAATTCAGTTCACTTCGATACTAATGGACCCGAGTAAAGAGCTTTAAACTATGACTTTGTGAAGCTCTTCACATGAGGTTATTGCTAGAGATTGATCAGCGACTTGGATCGGAGGAGTGTCGTGAAACCAAAGAATTCTTTTTAAATAATAAAATAATTCTTTTGAAAAATTTCCCTTCCATGTTAAAAATTCTCTGCTCCATGTGAAAATATATTTCTTTACGGAAACGTAAAGAGTAAATTGAGGTAATCTGAAAAATCTGCGACTCTGGATAAGAAGAAATTACTTTCTAAATTGACCAAAATTATGAAAATAATGAAAACTTGAATTTTTCTGCGATCAGAAGTAAATTGCCGGTTTTTTAATTAATTTCCCGATATCCCGGGCAAATTGCCTTCCACATAATATAATATCCTCCTTCTTGCCGGTAAGGAAGTGTTTTTTCTTACCATGGAACCAACTTAAAAATTGTTATTATATGTTATAATTATTTATTTTTATTATTGTATTATATTATTATATTATATTGGTTATCTACGAGGACACTGTACTTGCAGATTTCATTTGACTTGAAACTGCACCTGGTGGCTGCAGCCCGACATACAGTCAAAGCTGGCGCGTTGCATTTTACAGGCGCAAAAACATTCATTTTTTAATTACAAACAAAAAACAACAAAAAGAAAATTTTAGAAAAAATCGCTCTTCTCCGTCGAGTAAAATTGTCTTTAGATTATGTGGTTGAAATATTACAATAAACGATTGATCTTTGACAACATATTATGTATCTGAAGAAAACCCGAGTGATTTTAAGAGCCTTAAGGATCGCCCTTTAAAACTACCTCAGGGCGGATCACAAAATTAAAGTTCGACCTTAGTCACAAATTATCAAAGTAAAGGCACAGAATGAATTTGCAGACCTTATAATTGCCCAGGCGAAATTTTGCTGATCGGAATTCATTCCGAAATCTGTATCCGAACCAATGCGAATTAATTCGAACCAATCCAAATCAATTCAACCCAATCCGAAAAAGTTCTCAATTGTGTTCTATCGAAATCAGTTCAAAATTAATCCGTCTCAATCCGATTCAATTCGAATGAGTCCAAACAATATTTTGAATCCGAATAAATCCAAATTCGGTTTGACCTGAACCGATTTTCAATCAAAATTAATCCAATTAAATCCGAACTGAAAATTTAGTTTGGGTTGGTTCGGGTTGAACCGGATTGAGGCGGATTAATTGTTAACCGATTCGGATCGAACGAAATGTTGAAATTGTTTCCTGTTTGTTTCAGATTGATTCGGGTTGGTTCGGATAGAGATTTCGAAATACATCGGAATGCATTCCTATTCGAAACTTTCGCCAGAAAGTTTCCTTTTTTCCCACAGAATAATTTTTTTTTAAATTCACCAATTGACTATCGGTTATTAAATAACGGAATTCGTTGGTTCTATACCAGGGGACTATATTTATGTGAAAATGAATAGAGAGAAGTTCAGTGTGTCCTTGCCCCAGTTCCCTTGGGGGTGTGAAGTTGGGTTGGTGGGAAAGTGGGAGAAAGGGGTTGGTGGTGGGAGCTGGACCGATTATAGGGCATCGAAGGGGAAATAGCCATTTACACACAGACACAAACCACACATTTATACGATTTTCTGTATCTTTCTTGATTTATCCTGATACTCTCTGAATATCGACGATATCAGGTGGAGAGGAATGAAAAGAAGAAGCTGTAGAACCGCGACCTGGGTCAACAACAGGAAATTGAATAAAAACACGTTTTAATAAAGCTATGTAAATTAAATTGAATTTTCAAATTTAAAATGTAATATCAGATATTTATTAATGTGTTTCGCTATATTTTAATTTGCAACAATCTTTAAACAATTAAACTAAAAAAAGTCAAGTTTTGTAACAATAGATGACTTTTTTGAGCTAATGTTTTTTAACGGCTTTGTAAACTAAATTTATAAAACCCAATAAGAAATGCAATTACTTTTCTTGGTAGAAAGTTAACTTTTTTTAAAAACATTATACGAATTGAAAACTATTTATTATTATGGTTCAAATGAATAGGACCGTGGGGTGTATTTTACAGTTGATGAATTTGCCTAATTTATTCGACAAAAGGAATTATTAAGATAATTTAATATTGAAGTTGCAGTACTCAATTAGTACATTATTTATAATAATATAGATAAATTTTATTCATTTTTGGGTCACATAACTAATTTGAATTAAACCTCTGATCATATTTTTAATAATATTATTTTTATATATAAAAAACTATTAAATTTTTATACAATTTGAACCAATCAACTAATTAATTTAATATCTAATAAAATAGAAATTTTAATTTATAAAAAGTAATTTATTTTTTTGAATTAAAAGTAAATTTCGTTTAATAATTTAAGTGTAACAAAAATATTTACGAAATAAAAATTATATTAGAAATTTAATTTTTAATTAAATATTAATAAATGTGTGTGCGTATAAATGGTATTATATAAATTTTCTAACAAAAAGGGTGAATGAATATAATAAGTTTATTATCATTTTGGTTCATAATTTATTTTTTTTGATTAAAAAGTAAATTCTTTGTTTCAAAACTTAATCACTATACAGAAAATTTAACTATTTCATTTTTAGCTGAAAATTAATTGTTTTTACTTTAAAGTTCAACTACCTGGTTGAAAAATTAATTAGTTTGATCAAAATTAATTCCTTTTTTGGCAGATTGATCAATTTAGTTGAGAAATAATTTTTGCTTCTAATTGAAATATTTTGTTGAAAAATCCTCTTTTTTTGGTTGAAAATCAATTTTTTTAATTAAACATTTAACTTCTTGGTTAGAAATTAATTTTTTTATTGAAAATTCATATATTTTGTGGAAAATTCGTAATTATAAGTAAAAAATTAATCTTCATTATTGAAAGTTCAACTACCTTATTAAACATTTATTCTATTATTTGAAGCTTTAACTGCTTTATTGAAAATTAGTTTTTTTTCTCTTAATGATAATAATTTTTTAAAATTAAAAATTGATTTTTTGATCTTTTTTATTTCTTTAATTCCATTTTTTCATACAACTTGATCGCTTATAGATTAAATGTGCATTATTTGGTTGAAAATCCACGTATTTTGTTAAAAAGTCGTTTTAAAAAAAATAAAAAATAATTTTTTTATTGAATATTCATATTTTTGTGTTAAAAATTCATTTTATTAGTTAAAGCTTTAACTGTTCTGTTGAAAATTCGTTTTTTTATCCTGATTACAAATTATTTTTGTTATCTTTTTATTTTTTGTTAAATTTATTTTTCCTAAAAAAATTGATTGTTTTTAGATTATAACTAAAGTATTTATTTTAAAATTCATGTATTTTATTGAAAATTGGTTTTTTTGTAATTGAAAAATAATTTTTTATTGAAAATTCATATTTATTTGTTAAAAATTCATTTTATTAGTTGACGCTTTTACATTTAAACATTATTTTTTAATACTTTTTATTTATTTTTTAATTCCATCTTTCCTTAAAAATTGATCGAGTTTGAAAAAGTTAAATTATGTGGTTGGAAATTCATGGATTGATTTTTAAAGTCGTTCTTTAAAAATGAGAAATAATTTTTTTATTGAAAATTCATAGTTTCGTGTTAAAAGTTCAACTGCTTTGTAGAAATTTCGTCTATCTGGGTTAGAAGTCCTATTATTTTAGTAGCAAATTCAACTATTTTCTCGAGAAATCACTTTTTCGTTTAAAATTCAACAATCTGGTTAACAATTTTTATCTATCTGGGCTGAAAAATATTTCATGGTTAACAATAAATTGTACCCTTTTCTTTAAAATTAATCATTTTTGTTCAAGAATTCACATTTTTTAGTTTAAATATTCAACTACATATTTTGTTGAAAATTCGTTTTCTTTTTCGTGATTTAAACATTATTTTTTAATCTTTTTTATTTATTTTTTAATTCCATCTTTCCTTAAAAATTGATCGAGTTTGAAAAAGTTAAATTATGTGGTTGGAAATTCATGGATTTATTTTTAAAGTCCTTCTTTAAAAATGAGAAATAATTTTTTTATTGAAAATTCATAGTTTCGTGTTAAAAGTTCAACTGCTTTGTAGAAATTTCGTCTATCTGGGTTAGAAGTCCTATTATTTTAGTAGCAAATTCAACTATTTTCTCGAGAAATCACTTTTTCGTTTAAAATTCAACAATCTGGTTAACAATTTTTTTCTATCTGGGCTGAAAAATATTTCATGGTTAACAATAAATTCTACCCTTTTCTTTAAAATTAATCATTTTTGTTCAAGAATTCACATTTTTTAGTTTAAATATTCAACTACATATTTTGTTGATAATTCGTCTTTTTTCATTGAAATTAAACTATTTTTGATTTAAAATTTATATTTTTTACTTAAAAATTCAACTTTATTGTTAAAAGGCCATCTTTCTTGGTTAAAATTTAAACTTTTTGTATGAAAATTCGACTTTTTTAACGAAAAATTCGCCTCTGTATGTTACAAATAAAACTATTTGGTTGTAAATTCAATTGTTTTGTTGACCATTAATTGTTTATCGTTGAGAATTCAACTATATGGTTGAAAAAAAACTGTTTTGTTGAAAATGTATTTATTTTGTTCATCAGTGGGGCAAAATAACAACAACAAAATGTTTTATAATACGATTTCGGCGACAATTTTAAATCGATTTCAAAATATATATTTTTTTTAATGAAAGAGAATTAAAGGCCAATTTAAAAAAATTATTTTCATCTACTTTATTTAAACATAAAGTTGAAAAAAATGTTTTGAACGTTTAAAATACAATTTGTAATTGTTTACAACTTTTTCAGAATAATAGTTTTAAATTATACAAAATTTGTAAATACTAAGAACGAACGTTTAAATTTTCATTTTTTTTTTAATTTAAAAAAATCTCAACTGAATGAATAGCATTAAAAAATAACAATTAAAAAATTTATTTTTTGTATTTTTACAATATTTTCTTATCATCATTCAAGAAAGAAATCGCTTAAGTGAATATTTAAAAACACTGTACAAATTTTCACAGAATTTTTAAAGAAAAAAACTTAAGAATTATTTGGAAAAATAACCATGTTTTTAATATCGCCAAACGGTTGTGATGCACAGTGGGGCGGGCATAATGACAAAAAAAATGTTCAAAATAGGATTCCTGACCAAAAATAAGAAGTTTTGTAATTCGATTCCCAATGGAGTGAAGAAGGAGTAGGATCTTTTTTTCAAGAAATAATTTTCATTTAATTATTATTATTTATTTATTTTTATTTATTTTTATTTATTTTTATTTATTTTTATTACTGATGATTGAAACTGGATGATTCCCTCTCCCCAAAAACATTAATTTTTCTATTTTGATAGAAGAAAAAAATATTAATAATAATTTTTTTGCAGAAAAGGAAGTTCGTAAATATTGCAATATGCATGTGAAGGTCGTGGCAGATGAAGAAGGCTATGTGAGGACTCCAGGATATCCTCTCTATTACCTGGGAGAAAATTCATGTGGATGGATTTTTAAATCTCTTCCTGGTCAGAGGATAGCGCTGACTATTCACGACCTTCATATTCGGGGTAAGTGCCTTTTTCTACTCGAGAGCTTTGAAACCACTCAAGGCTGTTACTCTTATAATTTTTTACTATGAAATATTATCCACGAAATAGGTCTTAAAAGAAGTAAAAATTTGAATTGTTGCGGGAAATGTACAGGAGGGAGTCGTTCTTAGGTCGCTCCGTGTACTCCATAATAGCCTGCTTGTATCACAGCCCAAAATGCTTTTTTTAAACTTGTTTACTTGGATTGTTGCTTCCGGTTATAAGATTCGTACAAAGGTCATAAAATTCGATTTTTTAGAATATAAAAATCTCTTTGAATTGACCTTTACTAGAACCCTTTGTGGCTAATACGTTGGGAGAAATTTATTTCCTAATACTATAATCATATGCCTCTGTGTAGATATGATTAAATTGGAAGGTTGAAATTATTCAAAAAGATATGGTCCAAGCATGCTGTTATCGTG
Source organism: Belonocnema kinseyi (assembly GCF_010883055.1). Classification (NCBI taxonomy): domain Eukaryota; kingdom Metazoa; phylum Arthropoda; class Insecta; order Hymenoptera; family Cynipidae; genus Belonocnema; species Belonocnema kinseyi. The sequence continues at coordinate 168,115,948 of NC_046658.1, read as the reverse complement.
TACACGGAGCGACTCAAGTATGAGTCCCGTCTGTATATTTCCCGCAACAATGCAAGTCAAAAATACAAGGACTACATTAAACATTAATTCGATTTTTATTCAATTCTTTTAATTTCCAGATCGTGAACCTGATGGAAGTTGTGTGGACGTTGTAAGAGTGCGAGACAGTGGAAGTACAGTTTACGAAAATTGTGGAACTGTGGCTGGAGATACTATAATTTCAAACACGAATTTGGTGACTGTTGACCTTATTGCGTCTGAGGAATTTTATCCTGCTCGCGGATTTTTGTTGCAATATAAAGGTAATAATTTTCTTAATAATTTATTGCAATTTAATTTTAAAAAATCTTAAGATAGAGAAATTAATTTTTAACACCAAAAACCAAAATTATGAATTTTTCACCGAATAGTGGAATTTTCTACCAAATTGTTGATTCCTCATCCAAACATTATAATTCAATTTTCAAGTATTAAAAATCAATTTTCGATAAAGACATCATTTTTTAAGAAAAAAATGGAAAAGTTATAATTTAAGTTCAAAAAGCAATTCTCAATCATAACAAAAAAATGATTTTTCTACAAAATAGTTACATTTTAAACAAAAGAGATGAATTTTTAACTAAAATGATGAATCTTGAATAAATTAATTTTGAACAGAAGAGTTTAAACCAAAAGATTTGTTTAACCCAGGAAATTAATTTTCTATAAATGGAATAGTTTAGTTTTTTATCAAAGAAATTCGTATTTAAAAAAAGTTAATTTTAATCCGAATAGTTTCATTTTCTACCAAATTGTTAAATCCTCAACCAAACCAGATTAATATAGAACCAAACAGTTGCATTTTTAACCACAAAAGATGAATTTTCAACAAAGAAAATTAAATTTTGAAAAAAAAACTATTTGTTTAAGTACATGAATTTTCAACTAGAAAAAATATATTTTCGACTAGAAAAGATAAATTCTGAACCATATGTGATACATTTTTTGTAAAAAATATTACTTTTCAACAAAAAATGGAATAGTTACATTGTTAGTTAAAAACATTAATTCTTAACTAAAAAAAAGTGAATTTAAAAAAGAAAACATTTTTAAGAAAAAAAAATTAGTTTTTAACTTAAATTATGAGTTCAAAAAAAAAAAATAATTTTCAACAAAAAAGTTCAACCCAAGGATGATTCAGAAGATTGATTTTAAAAAAATGGAATAGTTAAATTTGTAGCCAAGGAGGCGAATTTAAAAAAATATATTTTTTAATTATTTCAACTTCCAGCTGAGCACTTGAATTTTCGACCAATAAGAAAGATGAATTTTTAAATATTTTGCTAAATTTTTAATCAAAAAGATTCAGCAAGAAGTTTAATGTTCTACCAGAAATCACGAATTTTCAAAAAAATTGTTTAATTTTAAAGCGAAAAGGACGAATTATTTACAAGATTTTTGATTTTCAAAACCAAAAATATAATTTTGTAACAAAAAAGGTAATTTCCCACTGAGAAGTTAAATTTTTATTAAAATAGTTTAACCTTTTAACCATATAGTTCAACGTATAACTCAACAATATAAATTGATGAAAAAAAGTTCACTTACAGTCTGATAGTTTAATTTTCTTCCAAGCTGTTGAATCCTCAACCAAATCAGATTAATTGGGAATCAAATAGTTTTATATTTAATCAGAAAAGATTTTAAACAAAATTCATGAATTTTTAACGAAAAATATCAAATTACGATTTACAATGACAATGTTAAACAATAAATAAAACTGGTACATTTTTGATTTAAAAAAATTAATTCTCAACAACAAAAAAACGGATTAAAAAAAAAAACTAGTTACATTTTCAACAAAATATATCAATTTTTAATTAAAATTATCAATTTAAAAAAAATGTGTTTGCAAAAAAATAATTCAACCGAAAAGTTGATTTTAAACCAAGAAGATTAACTTGCTAGAAATGGAAAAGTTAAATTTTTAACCGAAGAGATGGATCTTCGACAAAAAATGAATTTTCAACAAAATACATGAATTTTCATATAGGAAAAAGCCATTTACAATAAAACATATCAATTTTCAATCAAAATTGGAATTCTTCAATTTTCAACAAAAGAAATAAATTCTTGACCAATTTATGATTTTCAAAAAATGTGTGTAGCAGTGGGGCCACACGGTAGAAGTGAAACTTTGCATATGCACTTGGCGTTGTATAGAGTACGAGGACGCTCATGAGTGAGAAGGAGCTTGCATAGTGGTGGAGTAGTGGGGATTCCGCATATTTGTGTGTGGGAGGGAGAGGACACACACAGGTTGTTTTCTTATCGTGGCAGTAGTGGGGATACCGAAGAGGATTGTTCAGAATGATTGTGAATCTCCACACAAAAAAGAGACGCGATTACACAAAGAAGGTATAGAAAGTATACTTGTAAGCGAGAGAAAGAGACTTTCTTTCGTGCGTTCGTTTTTTTTTAATTCACTCCAATCCCGAAAGAAGTTTCACTTCAGAAACAAGAATTTTCAACATAAGAGTTTAACCAAAAAGGTGATTTTTTCACCCGGAAGATTAATTTTCTAAAAATAGAATAGTTAAATTTTCAACCAAGGAGGTGAATCTTGAAAATTATGAATTTTCAACAAAAACGTTAATTTTCAAGTGAACAGTTTAATTTTCTACCAAATTAGTGAGTCCTCAATCAAATCAGATTAATTTAGACCAAAAAATTGTGTTTTTAATAAAAGAAGGATAAATTCTCAAACAAGAAGATTTTCAATTAATAGTATTAATTTTCAATAGAGAGTTCCACCGAAAAGATGATTGTTTAACCCGGAAGTTTAATGTTCTACCAAATTGTTGAATCCTAAACCAAAACATATTTTTTTAGATCAAAACCATAGCATTTTCAATGAAAAATGATGAATTTTCAACCAAGAAGATTAATTTTCTAGAAAAAAGACGATTTTTTAACAAAATACAAGAATTTCCACGAAATAGTTGAATTTTAAACTAGAAAAGATCAATTTTTAATTAAAAGTATCAATTTTCAACCAAAATTGGAATGGTTAAATTGTTAGTTAAAAAAAATTCTCAACAACAAAAAAAAACGAATTTTCAACCAAATACTTAAATTTTTCAACAACGAGATGAATTTTCAAATAAAATGATGAATCTTTAACACACAAAAAAAAAGAATTTTCAACAATAAGAGTTCAACCCTAAAGATGATTTTTTAACCTGACAGAATAATTTTCTCAAAATGGAATAGTTAAATTTTCAACTTAAAAAGAATAATTTTGAATAAAAAAATCACGAATTTTCAACAAAGAAGATTAATTTTCAACAAAGCTGTAAAATTTGAAAGCAAAAGGACGAAATTTCCTATTCAAAACTGTTGAATTTTCAAGCCAAAAATATTATTAAAAGAAAAAAGAGTTAAATTTCGAAGAAAAAGTTAAATTTTCTAAAAAAAATTAGTTTAGTTTTTAACAAAAAAGTTCATTCTTAAACGAATAGTTTAATATTCTACCAAATGGTTGAAATCTCAATCAAAAAAGAATTATTTACATCAAAAGTGCATCAAAAATTTACATCAAAAGTGCATAAATTTTTATGTTCAACCCAAAAAATGATTTTTTAACGATTTTGTTCATATTTTTGCAAAAAAAAATGTTTTCATTCCCAGTCGTCTTAACCAGCATATCTATATGTTTTTGGGGTCGCTAAATCCGAATCCGCTGTCCACATAACCCAGTTGGCTTATATTTTTTCGAAAAACGCAAAAATAGACGTAAGCTCGACGAAAACAGCGATTTTTCGTGTATATTTTTGTAAAGAAAGAAAAGTTCATGTCCGGAGCCAACTGGTTTATTTGGACACCGGATTCGGATTCAGCGACCCAGAAACCATATAGATATGCTGATTAAGGCCACTGGGCATGAACATTTTTTTTTTAGTACACACAAAAAACCGCTGTTTTCGTCGATTGTACATCTATTTTTGCGTTTTTTAAAAAAATAAGATCCAACTAAACGAAAAAATGAGAAATAGGGAGAAAATAGTAAATTTCTTAAAAACAGAGAAAAAAAGAAGAATTCTTGAAAAAATTTATCAGAAAACGTGCGAAATTTGAGCTGAATGTGTCGCGTTACTTTCACTGCCCCCCCCCCCCCCAACACAAAATGTTATCGTAGTTTATAGACACTTCCTAAAATCGGTGTTCCATACGAATATCAAAAACTGATCTGCACGAATTTAATCATTTTAATTGATTTGCAATTTCTGCTTGTACAGTTCGATATGATAAGAAATATATCACGTAAGCTTAAAGACGCGGTCACGTGAAAAGTTGCGTATTTCAAACTAAGGAAATCTCCGCGACATTGTCATTATTCTTGGAAATAGGCAGGATGATTTTTGTTTAATTTATCAAACAAATTTTCGACGAAAAAAGATTACTCAAAGAAATAGTTAATTTTAAACCTAAAAAGATGAATTTTCAAGAAGAACGTAATTTTTAATCAAGAGAGATGAATTTTCCACCAAATATGTAGTTCAATTTTAAATTGAAAAATGTTTGCTTTAAAAAAAATTAAATAGTTACATCTTAGGATTAAATTTATTTTAAACAAAAAATTATAATTTTCTACCAGTTAAATTAAATGAAAAAAGCCAAAATGACAAAAAGACAGAAAGACAAAAAAAGAAAAATAGTCAAAAGGATGAATTTTCGAAAAAGAAAATTAATGTTATCTACTCTAAAAGAACAATTACCAACAAAATACATGAATTTTCTACCTTATACGAGAAATTTTCCACAAAAAACTTAATTTTCTACCTGATGGGTAATTTTTTCAGTAAATAGTTTAGTTTTTAAGCAAAGAGTAAAATTTTTGTTACAAAACTAGTTTAATTTTTAATTAAAAATATGAATTAAAATTATTTTTATTTTAAATTTTAAAAAGTTAGGTTTAATCATAGAAAAGTATTTTTAAACAAAATAGTTTAATCTTCAACAAAATACGTAAATTTTCAACCAAATAGTTAAACTTTCAAATAGAAAAGATTAATTTTCATCTAAAAATATGAACTTAAAATTCAAAATAAAATAATAACATTTTTAGTTCAACAAAAAAGATTAGTTTTAAATTCAAATTGTAATTGATAATATTTCAATCAAAATAGATTTTAATTTAAATCAAAAACAGTTAAATGAAATAAAAAAATAAGGATTTTTAATAAAAAAAAATTAAATGAATGGTTGAATTTTCAGTTTAAAAATTTGTTTTAATGAAACTTGTTTTGGGACTCGCAATTTCTCTAAGAACTCCTCTTCGATATCCCTACTACTTCCACACTGAGCAAAACCTATGCCCCTTCTCAGCCTCCATATTCGCGTCTCTTTTTTATGCGGCGATTCGCAGTCGTTGTAAAAATCTTCTTCACTGTCCCCACTACTGCCATCATAAGCAAAACCCACTTTTTTTAAATTCAAGTTTTTTGTTTAAAATTTTCTGTTGTAAATTAATTTTTTCAACTGAAAATGTAACTATTCCAGTTTTGGTTTAAAATTTATCTTCTTAAGTTAACAACTGTTAGCTTGAAAGTTTCTTCAAAAACTAAAAAATTGGTTAAAAATTCATTATTTTAGTTGAAAATTAGTTACTTTGCTTAAAAATTTATCTATTTTGTTGAGTATTTATTTTTTGTTATGAAAACTCAATTTTTTAACTGAAATATTAACTATTGAATGTTTTGCTTATCATTTATCTTCTTCAGTTAAAAATTAAGCTATTTGTTTGAAAATTCCTGCATTTTGTTGAAACTTTGTCTCTTATGGTGGAATATTAATTTTCTTGGTGACTAATTTAGCTTTTTGTTTCAAAATTCATTTTTTTGTTTTTGTTGAAAATGCAACTATTAGGATAACAATTCAACGACTAGCTTAAAAGTTCCTTTAATAATTAAAAATTAGATTGAAAAGTCTTCTATTTTGTTAGAGATAATCTTCATAGTTTCACTTCTGCCGTATGGCCCCACTGCCGCACCGTGCCGCACACTGTTTTTTTTTTAAATTTAAGTTTTTCTTGAATATTTTTTTTAAATTATTTTTTTCTCCCTGAAAATTTAACTATTCCATTTTTGGTTTAACATTTATCTTAAGTTAGCAACTACTATGTTGAAAATTCCTCTAAGCATTAAAAATGTTGTCGAAAATTCATCTATTTTATTGCAAATTGTCTTTTTTGTTAGAGAATTCATAGTTTGGGTCGTGAATTCAACTATTGGGTTTAAAAACTCATTTTTTGTGTTGAATATTAGTTATGCTAGATGAAAATAAATTACTTTGCTTAAAAATATAAATATTTGTTTGAAAATTTCTTCTTGTTTTCGTTGAAAATTTTTTCTATACTTTCTTGAAACTTTGTTTACTGTGCTGCAATGTTAATCTTCTTAGTGACTAATTTATCTTTTTGGTTGGAAATTCATTTCTTTGGTTGAAAATTTAACTATTAGAATGGAAATTGAACTATTAATTTGAAAATTCCTTTAAAGAATTTTAATTAGGTTGCAAAATCTTCTATTTTGTTAAAAATCAATCTTCTAAGTTTCATTACTACCGTGTGGCCCCACTGCCACATCCTGATTTTTTTAATTAAGAGAACTAACTTTCTAAATTTAGTAAAATTTTTTCAATTAGCTAAAATATCTTTGTTTTCAGTTTATCCAAAAATTCATTTGAAATTATAAAAATATTTAAAAAAGGTTTCATTGCAGTTTTGGGTTGTCCTGACATATTGGCACCAAACGGAAGTCATGTATCGAACGGAACACTCGATACGAGAACATTCCTGTGTCGAATGGGTACACTTTTTCCGGACACAAAACAGAGAACGAGAACGATTTTTTGTAATAATGGTCGCTGGAATGAGAATGTCCAGTCTATGCCGAGCTGCGTAGGTGAGTGTAATTTATTCTTTATTTAACCACTCTCACAAATTAAATTATATATACCACGCTAAATATAAAATTTTCCTTGTGACGAAAAAGAAACTCATTTTAGATTTAGAAAAATGACAATAAATAACGCAACATTTGTAAATAAAATGATCACTGTAATCGTAAATTGTCTGGAGAAAAGCATAAATTTCAAAATCGAATTCAATTTCGATTATTTAGAATTAAAATCAAATTTTATGCTATTATTTTGCAATATCGTGATTTTAATTTTGCATTAGGTTTCCACTGTGCAAAATCTGGTGATCCCTAAATATTTTTAAGAGTTTATTTTAAATAGTAGAGTATAGTAACAATAAAAATTAATACAAAATAAAATTTTAATTTTAAATATAACCCAACTTATAGGCCTCAAATTAATGTGCACAATGAAAGAAAATAGATCCAGAAATTTTTGTTGTTTAAAATACATAGTTGGGTGGTTGTTCTAATAAAATACCAAATATATTTAAACGATTTTTTCCACTTTTCCTTTGATTGTTGCTTCAATGTAAGAGATATGTAAAAAAATTTATAGAGATTTATTTACAGGGTATAAAAGTACCTTTAAAATCATCCCTATTAAAATTCTTAGCGAATGATAGTTTACGAGAAATTAATTTGTTAATTAAGGGTATCGTTCTTTTGGAAAAGCCTGCATTTTAATGAATTTTTATTGTTATAAGAAACAGTCCAATCAGATTTCTATTGTAAAGCCTTTAAGTGTAAGGTTAAAAGTATTCTAAAATTTTTTTTGAATTATGTTTGTATTTGTATCAACAAATTGTTGTAATAAATCGAAAAAAGGTCATTTTCAACCAAATAGTTAAGAAAAATGTAGTAGTTGATATTTCAATGGAAGAATCAATTTAAAAAAGAATCAATTTAAACGTTCCCAGGAAACTTCAGATTTTTGTTTAACTTGAAACCTTTCAAAATCCTTAAAAAACTTGGCAATTTTATATCGAAATCAACAAAAATCTACATTTTGTTTAAAATTTTTATAAATATTTTCAAATTAAAATTTTTTTTAACTTTTAAATATCTTTTAAAATGATTGCAATTTTCCTTTTTTTAAATTATTAAAATAGTTTAAAATTTTATTTCAAAATCTTCCAAAATCTATGTTTTGTTAAAAGTTTAAAAATGAAAAATTATTTTGTGCATTTGTTTATAATATTATATGTGAAATTTGGCTTTAGGGTCAGGATAAATAATTCAATTAATTTTCTTTTATTATCAAATTATAGTGCTTATATAAAAAAATAAGAGAAAGTAATATTTAAATACAAGGTGTTCGGTCAAAGCATGCTGTTATCACGTACACGGAGCGACTCAAGTATGGCTGCCTTCTGCATATTTCCTGCAACATTTTCAACTAATTTGGCACATTCTCGTTAAATAACGCTTTTTTACAAAATAAAAGTAGTTTTATTATTGATATTAGTAACTATTACTTTTAAGTATAAAAGACATAATATATCGGCTCCTGGGGAAGTGAATACAATCATGAGCAAACTTTTTTTTACAGGACAGTTTATATCGAAAATTTATATAGAAAATAATAGAAAATAATATTTTAATTTAAGATGTATATGTGTGTGTTCTTATCACGTACACGGAGCGACTCCACTATGACTGCCTTGTGCATATTTACAACAAATGGCTTCCTGGAGACGTAAATACAACCTTGTTCAAATCCTGATTAACGCGAAAGTTTATATAGAGAGTTTAAATAAAAAATGATACAAAATAACACTTGAATATATTTAAAAACTTCTGGTTTGTGTCCAAAATCCACGCGATGTGTGGTCCAAGCATGCTGTTATCGCGTGCACGGAGCGACTCAAGTATGACTGCCTTATGCATACGTGCCGCAATAATAACACAAAAAAACGAATTTTTTTCCTAAGAGAAAGTAAAGTTAATTTTTAATGTTAACAGTAATTAGTACTATAACATTGAGTGAATCATGTTTAAGGGTAAAGTTTATATCTAGTGTTTACATAAAAAAAAAGAAAATAATATTTAAATAGAAGATGTTTGGTCCAGGCATGCAGTTATCGCATACAAGGAGCGACTCAAGTATGACTACTTCTGCACATTTCCCGCAACAATTTAAATTAATTTGGTACTTTCTCGTCAAATATCAGAATGAGAACACATTCTTTTCCTGAAAGTGGGTAGCTTTATTACTAACAAAAGTAATTATTTCTTTTAAATATAAAAGACATAACTTATGGGTTCCTGGGGAAGTAAATACAACCCTGAGCGAATCCTGTTTGACGGGGAAGTTTATATAGAGAGCCGGAATTCGAGGGGAAAGTAAGTCCTGGTGGTGGGAGAGCGTCAGATCGCACGCGTGTTCGCAAAACACTATAGCATTACACCCAGCGACGTGAGACGTAGACGACGACGACGCTCGCCGTCCCGACGCCACGTGCAAGTCTTCGTCTTTTAGGAAGCCGGCGATTTTTCCTCTCAAGCATCTATAATCTATCAATCAATCAGGTCAGTCACATAAAAAAAAAAAATCGACATTTACACTCTCGCGAGTTATAATACCAATACAGCCATTCACTCGACCAATTTCCGGCAAGAAACTTCCAGCTTCGGTCAATTACAACTTACTACCATTTTTTTACATTAAAGACTCGACTGCTCACTTACCACAGATACACTTAAAGAGGAAATTTAATTGTTTAAATTGACCACTTCCGATCGCTTTCTTTTATATTATTCTCTACTCTGAATAACTGATGACATTCGAAACTTTTTGAAAAGATGTATTTTTATTGTTATTATTTATTTCTTTGTATTTATGAAATGTTTTAATGCTATAACAATAATATTATTATATAAATCGGAAGATAAGAATGGACAATAGATTAATTTTTTGCCAATTAGATTATAGGTCAATTCGCTTAATTAGAGTTTAATTATTATTATTATTTTTTAATGAAGATAAATAATCTCAAACTGTGAAATGAATAACGATAGTGATTATTGTTTAACTTTTTGAACAAGTAGGAAATACAATTAGATAAATTGCTGGTATATCTTATTATTCTTTCCTATTTATTTTATTATTATTTTATTATTATTCCCTACTTTATTTTATTTATTAAATTCCCTGATATTTACCCTCTTCGAAAGTGGAACTGTTGAGTCTTCAGGCAATCTATTCTTATGCCTTGTCGGGCACTTTATTGTTTCTTTTTGTATTCTTGTAGTCTGACCATAACCGGATGGCAAAATTTTTCCGAATTTTTAGAATTCCGAATGTAGAAACATTCCGATAAAATAATTACCAAGACAGAAATTTCTCGAAAAATGAAAAGTCGCGAAAAAAAAATCTGCAAAAATATTTATTTCCAAAAGTTTGAAACCGAATTCTCAAATTACCCCGAATATAGTAAATTGAACAATTTTCAAATTCGGAAATTTACTCATTTCCGAAATTTGAAATTTCGCCTGTACAAAATTTCGGGAATATATATTTTTAATAGTTTTTCTTTTTTCTATGTTATATTTAATCTTAAATATTTCTAAGAAAAAATATATTTTTGCTATTTTGCAGCAAAGAAATTATAAACAAACGGTATTTCTGTTGATTCTGAAAATAAAGGCATTTTGGTGAAGGGAATGTGAAAATTTCGTTTAAAATTTCCACAAGTTTCATTTTTTATTAAATCAGTCCGATACATGGAAGGAAATATGAAGAACGATAAGATAAGCTTCCTGCGATATCAGATAAAGAATTTTCACAAGCTTGGTGAATTTTTCAGTTGTCTCTTACCCAAGCTTATATATTTTATAAGAGTGTTAAAAAATTCCGGAAAATGAAATTCTGCGAAATTTTAAAATGCCGAAGATAAATAAAACCACCAAAAATATTTATAAACGCAAATTTGAATATTTCATAGGTAATAATGAACGAAACTAGTTAGAAACTAATTGTTTATTCATCAAAATTTCAATAATGAAATACTTTGATAATTTTTTTTAATTTTCAATATAATTTTTAAAATTATTGTTAAAGTGTATAATAATAATATTTTTAACGAAATTATTGCTCTTGTAATAACAGTATTGTTATTTTCAGTTAAGATTTTTTTACAATCATTGTTATTTAAAAATGTTTAATTAATACATTTTTTATCGAAATATTTGATTATTGCATTCTTAATGAATAAATAAGATTTATTTAAAACAAAAATTTGTAATTGTTTAAATTTAATAATTTTCAGTCGTCATATTTTAAAACCCAAATTTTTAAAATATCCAAATTTCGAATTCCTGAAAATTAAAATTCTCATATACCTACAAGCTAAAAATATTTTTTAGGGAATTTGAAATTTCGGGGATTCAATATTTTTGACCACTTGCTAATTTTAGTAATCAGAAATTTCGGCTTATTGGAAATCTGGGTTTTAAAATTTCGTTAATTATAAAACTTTGGGAATTTTATAATTTCGGCAGTCGGAAATTTCTGAATCTTTTTAGTTTCGGATTTTGAAGGTTTCTTGAATCATTTTCAAATCTGTGAGGCTTTAAAAGATTCCATTAAATTTTTAACAGATGTCAATAATTTGAAGGGATTTCAAAGGATTTAAAAACTTTAAGGGCATTTAAAAATTCAAAATAATAAAAAAAAACATTTTTTGCAATTCGTTGATCACTTGAATTATCCTAATTTCACATAATCGTTCTCAACTCAATAGATTTTTTGATTTTTTGGGTTAAAAATGTAACTGTCTTGTAAAAAAATCTTTTCTTTTGTTTGAGAATCCAAATATTTCGTTACAAAGTGTATTTTTTTTGGTGGTCGAAAATTCATCTTTCTTTGTTGAAAATTAACTTTTTCATTGAAAATTACACTTTTTAGGTTGAAAAATCCTCTTTCTTGGTGGAAAAAAGACCTTTGGTTTTAGAATTCAACTGTTAAAAAAAAATTTCTTTGGCTTGAAACTTAAACTATTTTGATAAAAAATCTTTTTTTTTTTATTTAATAATACTTTTTTTTAATTAGCTAGTGTGATCGAAAATTAATCTTCAGTTGTTGAAAATTCCCTTTTTCATTAGAAATTAAACTTTTTAGATTGAAAGTTCATCTTTCTTAGTTGAAAATGAACCTTTTTGTTAAAAAATTCAATTTTTCGTCTCAAACATGCAGTCTTTTTTGATAAAAATTTTTCTGTTTTATGTTCAATAATTCATTTTTCTTTTTTTTTATTAACTTATTCATTGAAAATTTAATTATTTTAATAGAAAATTTTCTTTTCTATGTTCAATAATTTATTTGTATCCTTCTTAATTAAGTTTTTTGTTAAAAATTGAAATTTTTGGTTAAAAATTCAACTGTCTTCTAAAAAAATCGCTTTTTTGGTTTGAAAATTCAAATTTTTTGTTAAAAAATCGTATTTTGTGGTCAAAAATTCATCTTTATTTGCTAAAAATTACCTTTTTTATTGGAAATTGAACTTTTTAGTATGAAAATTCAACTTTCTTGGTTGAAAATTAACTTTTTTGTTAAAAATTTAACTTTTCGGTTTGAAAGATCAACTGCTGTTTAAAAAAAAAGTTTTTTGGTTTGAATATTCAACTATTTTGATGAAATGTCTTCTTTTTATGTGCAATAATTCATTTTTTCTATAATTAATTTTTTCTTAAAAATTAAACTTTTCCTTTTAAAAATTCTACTGTCTTTGGAAGCATCGTTTCTTTGGCCTACAAATTCAACTGTTTGGATAAAAATTCTTCTATTTTGGTAGAAAATTCCACTTTTTAGGTCGAAAATTTAACTTCCTTACAAAAATCATTTTTTTGGCTTCAAAATTGAACTCTTTCGATTTTGATACAAGAATCATCTTTTTTAGTTAAAAAATAACTTTTTTGTGGAAAATTCGTCTTTATTATAAAAAAAAATCGTTCTTTTTTATTATAAAATTCGAATACTTCGTTCAGAATTATTCTTTTTTTGTTGAAAATTAACTTTTTGGTTGAAAATTAATGTTTTTTGATTAAACATGATTTTTGATTGAAAATTGACTCTTAGAGTTTAAAGTTCAACTATTTTTTAAAACAGTATTCCTCTATTCTTGTTTTTTTTTCGTGAAAAATCGCCCTATTTGCCCTGTTTCGAGAGAAATTTAGGATGCCGAGTCTAAAATTTGTTAAACATGCTTAAGCCTTCAGCATTATTCTTAAATTATTTATAATCTATTTAATCTTTCCCAAATTTTTTGAAATTGTTAAATTAAAACAGAGCTTAATTCATTTATTAACATTATTAATAAAATAAACAGACTATTAGATTCGAATAACTTAATATTCTTGGCGAAAATTTTTTTTAAAATATTATCAGAAATGAAATAAACATAGAAAGAAATACAAATACTTGAAAAAAATCTTAAAGGGATTCACCGCTAATTTACTCACCATTAATAAATTCCTGCATTTCATTGAAAAATTCCGCTTAATATCACTATTGTTTACGATTCGGTCGTCAATAAAATAAAATTGTATAAGTGCCATTAATCTCTTCAATGCAGTTTAAACTTTAAACTTGCTACTCTGATCGAGTTCAGTTCGATTCTACAAATTATCTTATTTCCTTCCTCTTCTCAGCAAAGTTTTTCTACCAGTTCCCCATTTTTATTTTATTTTTATATTTATTTGCAATGTACCTCATTTTTTTCTGAATGTAGATACAAGAGCAAGTGTATCACATATCTCTTTGTCTTGTCAATGTTATTGTGACCTAGAATTAAAAAATGCCTCTACACTTCAGACTTCACAGTGAAAAAGAAATCTTAAAAATTTTACACCTTAAATTCAGAAAGGCCCATATTTCTGGTTTTCAGCATTTAATATGGGGTTGTCACCAAATTGTAAAAAATTTAGTTCTGAAATTTTTAACAATTTACATGTTCAACAAAGAATGGAACAATTACATTCTTGTTTCGAAAAATTAATTCTCAACCACACAAAGACAACCATTTTTAAGAAAATGATTGAATTTACAACCAAAAACTGAATACTCAACTAATAAAATGAATTTTGAACCAAACAAATTGAACTTTCTACAAAAAAAAATTTCAACAAAGGAGATCAAATTCCTACCAGAAAAAACGACTTTTGAACAAAATACATATATTTTCAACCAAATATTCGAACCTTCAACTAAAAATGATCAATTTTCAACCAAAAATAAAATAATTCACTTTTTAGGTAAAACCATTAATTTTCTAACAAAAAAAAATGAATTTTCAAAGAAAAAATAAAACTTTTTAAAAAAAGTAGTTTAATTTTTCGAAAAATAATTGAACTTTTCAATCAAATATTTAAATTTTTTGATAAAAAAAAAATGTATTTTAACCAAATAGTTAAATTCTCAAATAAAAATGATATATTTTAAACTAAAAATGGAACAATTAAATCTTCATTTCAAAAAGTTAATTTCCAAACACAAATAAACAAATTTTCTACAAAAGAGTTCAATTTTCATTCAAAGATATGAATTTTGAATGAAAAATGTGACAATTGATGTTTCAACCAGAAAATATTTTTATTTAAAATTTAAAAAAGTCGAATTCAACCAAAAAGATGAATTTTCTATTAAACAGCTGAATTTCTAGCCCGAAAGTGTGAACTTTCAACAAAGAAACTTTTTCAACCAAAAGTTTTCTACCAAAAGTGGAAAAGTTGAATTTTCAGTTCAAAAAACTAATTATCATTCTAAATAAGAAAAACAATTTTCAACGAAAGAGTTAAATTTTTAACTAATAACTTGAATTTTTAACAAAGAAATTCAATAAATAACTTTGAAATAAAATGTTGATGTTTTAGCATAAAAATATTTCAATTTTAAATAAAATGATGAGAAAACAAAAAAGTTAAATTTCTAACCTTAAAGTATGAATTTTCAACGAAATCTAAGTTTTCTAAGAAAAATAGAATGGTAAAATTTTCTGATCAAAAAATTAATTTTGAAGAAAAATACAATATTCAACAAAATAGCTAAATTTTCAACAAAAAAGTTCAATCTTCAAACAATAAAATTAATTTTTAACACAGTGGTTTAACTGTCAATCAATTAGTGGATTTTTTTCAATTAAAACCGATTAATTTTCTTGATAAAAATCAAATAGATACATTTTCAGTTAAAATACTTCATTTTTAAAAAAATCCACAAAATAGTTCAATGTTCATACAAAAAAAAAAGAATTTTTAACAAAGTAGTTCATCTTTCAACCAAGTAGTTGAATTTTCCACCAAAAAAGATTAATTCTTAATGACAAATTTATTAGTTCAATTTTCAATATAAAAGATAAATTTTCAATCAAAAATGGACGAGTTGAATTATTAGTTAAACAAAATCAATTTAAAATTTTTAAAAAGGAATAAAAAATAAACTTGAATGCTTATTTTAAACTATTATTCTTTGATGTAAATGATAAAAAATCATATTTACCCCATTTAATGCTATAAAAACATAGGAAAACATGGAGATTTTAAAACAAAATTGATAAATATTCAACAAAATGGTGGTTGAATTAAGAATTTTTGAGTCATGGAAAAAAAATGTTCAATCAAATTTTCAACAAAATATTAATTTTGAACAAAAACTTAAATTTTTAATGAAAGAAATGAATGATCAAGGAAAAATGTCAATTTTCAACCAAGAAGATTAATTTTTTAGAAAAAAAAAGAATTTTCAAGAACAAAAATAAATTTTTATACAATACGTTAGATTTGTATGCAAAACTGTAAATTTTCAACCAAGAATATTCATTTTCTATTAAATAAGATGAATTTTCGACCAAAAAACTGAATTTACAAGTAAAATAGTTTGTTTTTAACTAAAAAATATGAATTCAATAGAAAATTAAAGAATTCAATTTTCAGGTAAATAAAATTTTAAACAAAAAAGAAAGGGAATTTTACACAAAAAAGTTCGATTTTCAACCGAAAGGTTAATTTTCAACTAAAAGCATTCATTTTCGACCACAAAAGTCGAACTTATAACTAAAGAAGATGAATTTTCAACCAAAAATAGAATATTTTTCATTTAAAAACATAATTTTTTGTTGAAAAGCAAAAGAATTTTGAACTAAACGTTTAGATGAATTTTCAACAAGAAATTTTAATTTTCAATCAAAAAGGTTTAATTTGCAAACAAGCAGTTGAAAAACTTCCCATAGAAATGAATTTTCAACAGAGTGGTTAAAATCTCCACCGAAAAATGAATTTTTAAACAAATAGTTGAATTTTCAATTTAAAGTAAAAATATGAAACGAAAAAAAAAAGATAAACTTTTACCAAAAATGGAAAAGTTACATTGTTAGTTAAACAAAATCAATTTTTAACCCGAAAAAAAGTATTTTTAACCAAATAATTTAATTTTCTACTAAAAAAAATGAATACTTAACCAAATAGTTCAATTTTTAATCAAAAGGATAAATTTTCAACCAAAAAGATAAATTTGTAACGAATAATGTAATAGTGGATGTCTTAACGAAAAAAAAATTTAATTTCGATTCAAAAATAGTTTCATTTAATAATAAGAGACGATTTTTTAAGCAAATATTCGAATTTTCAGGAAAAAAATTCATTTTCAGACAAACACAATTTTTTCAATAAAGTAATTCAATCTTCAGCCAATAAAATAAATTTATAAGAGTAAATTTATAAGTTCATGTTTTAACCAAGTGAAAATAAAATAAAAATAAAATAGAAATAAAAATAAATATTTATTCAAAAAATATAAAACATTCGAATGTTTTGAAAAATAAAATCTGACAAGTATAAGGAGTTGCGTCAAAATTCAAATTGTACGAATTGTGAAGAAATTATTCATTTCTCTCCGTAGCTTAGTGGATAAGAACAACAGACCGGCAATATGAAAGACCTGGGTTCAAATCCCAGCGGAGCTTGAGAGAAATTTTTTCAAAATATAAAAATAAAAATCAATAATAAAAAAATCAACAATTTTAGACCACTAGAGTAAAAACAATTAACATTAATTTTGTCACAAAGCGAGGCTCGATTAAAGCAGTTGAAAGGCATAAGAAATGTGGAATGTGAAACAATTTTAAAGTAATTTTCCGCTGCTTAAATGAAAGCTGACGTGAGTTACAGTCTTCTTCCTGGATGTGAGATTAGATATACTTAACACTAATGAAGAAAAATCTTTATAAGTATTAGAGTTGGATGAAGGATATAAGCAGAATTTATAGTGTCCTGAAATTTAAAAGTATTTTCCGTTTTAATAAAAGAAGTCGCCTCATGAATAATGGGAGACTGTGAGTCTTAGAACATTATTTTATTTGATTTAAAATTTTTAAAAGTTACCTAACAAATCAGTCATATATATATACAAAAAAAAACCATTGTCCACGAAAAACATTGATTTTTGCTCAAAGAGAGATAAATTTTTAACTAAAATGATCGAATATTCAACCAAATAGTTAAATAATAGTTAGTAAAAAATAGTTACATTTTAAACCAAAGCTATGAATTTTCGACTTAAATTATTCATCTTTAATCAGTTTAAATTTCAACCAATTAATGGAATTTTTAAACAAAAAAGTTAAATTCTCAACAAAAAATCAGATAGTTCAATTTTTAATGAAGAAAATTAATTTGCAACCAAAAATTATGAATTTTGAACTAAATTTGTGGAATATTCAAATAGATTAGTTAAAGTTTTAGTTTATAAATTAATTTTCAACTACAAAAGGAAAATACAAATTTTCAAAAAAATAGTTAAATTTTTAGTTTGAGAAATTAATTTTGAATGAATAAAAAAACTAATTTCCAACAGAATAGCTACATTTTCAATAAAAGAGATAAAGTTTAAATTTAAATGATGAATCTTCATCCGATAAAATAACTTCTTAACAAAGGACTTTATCTATCAACCAAGTAATAGAATTTTTAACCACAAAAGATGAATTCTGAACAAAAAGTTTAATAGTGTAATTTGCAGTTAAAAAAATTAATTTGCAACCAAAAAGAAACGAATTTTCCAGAAAGAAGTTTCCTTTTCGAACAAAGACGTTAAGTTTTTTAAGAAAAAAGACGACTTTTTGACAAAATTGTTTGATTTTTAGGAAAATAATTAATTTATCAGTAAAATAGTTAAATTCTCAACTAAAATGACGAATTTTTAACGAAAAATTGAATACTTTATATTTCAACCAAAAAATATTTTTATGTTAAATATAAAACAGTCGAATTCAACCAAAAATAATAATTGTGTACAAAACAGTTGAATTCCTGACCCGAAATTATGAATTTTGAACAAAAAAGATTTTTCTCAACCAAATAGTTGTGGTTGCAACCAAAACAAATCAGTTTTTCTACCAAAATAGAATAGTTTAATTATTGTAGTTAAAAAATTAGTTTTCAATTAAAAAAAGAAAAATGTTACAAAATAGTTAAGTTTTCAACGAAACAGCTGAATCTTCAACTAATAGAATGAATTTTTAACTAAATAATTCAACTTTCAATCAAAAAAATCAATTTTCAACCAAACAGATTAATTTCCTACAAAAAAGAACAATTGTTAATAAAATACATGAATTTTGAACCAAATAGTGTAACTGTCAACTGAAACGACCAATTTTCAACCAAATGTGGAATAATTCAATTTTCGGTCAAAAAATGAATTTATGGCCAACAAATTAATTATAAAAGAAATTCTGAACAAAATAATTATTTTTTCAACAAAATAGCTGAATTTCCAACCCACAATTAATATTTTTGACCAAATACTTGTATTTTCAATTAAAAAAAGTTTTGCAACCACAACAAAAAAAAATTTTCAACAATATAATATAATTTTCAACAAAATAGATCAATCTTCAAAATAGTAAAAATAATTTTTAACAAAGTATTTCTACTTTCAGCCAAGAAATTAAATTTTCAAACAATTTAGATTATTATCAATTGAAAATTTAACAGTTCCATTTGCACTGAAAAAGAAATAAATTTTCACCAAAAATAGTAAAGTTAAATTTGTAGTTAAACGAAATCAATTTTTAACCATAAAAAATAAAATTTCAACCAAATAGTGGAATTTTCAATAAAAAATGGAATAGTTAAATGTTCAGTTAAAAAAATTAGTTTTCAACAAAAAACACATTCAAAACAAAATAGTTCAATCTTAAACAAATAAAATGAATTTATAAGATGTAGTTCACCTTTCAACCAAATGTAGTTGAATTTTTAACTAAGTAGTAGAATTTTTAACAAAAACGGACGACGCCTGAACCAAAATTATAATAGTAGATATTTTAATTTTAAAATATAAGGTTTCAATCGAAAATGTATGGATTTTCTTATAAGGTTCTATTAATTTAGTTTATATTTCAGAAAAAAACGAGAAAAAGAAGAAGTTTCATGAAAAAAGCAGGGGGGATGAATTCTTAAAAAAAAAAAACGGAAAAGATGACAATAGAGGAGAAAATGTGGTTAACGCCGCGGTTAATTCTCGGATGGGTGACCGTTCGCGATACTCGCTTAGTCGTTTTTTCACTGCGTTGAACTATTCTCCAACGGAAAGTTTGAAAATGAAGTTAATCCTGTAATTTATTTATTATTTTTCTTTTACTTCTATTTTAATTTTTTTGCAATTTCTTCCTCCTGACGATTATATTTGTACTTGAAAATTTTTTTTGGTGGTTTTCTGCAGTTTTCCATTACTCTGACCAAAAATTAAGGGTATGCGAGCGGTTCTAATAAAAATTCTGCTTCAGACTCAATAATTTGTTTTGTAGTTCTTTTGTCTTTTTTTTTCAAGTTTAAAACATTGTACAATGTTGATGCTGGGACAACATTTCGGTCTAAATATAAATTTTGACATGTTATGATTTATAATTCGTAAAAAATTAGCTGATTAAATAAAGAATTTCATCAAAAGACCATTTTGGTAGCGTCATACATTCAACTTATCTCTGTAGTTGTTACGGAAGCACTCACTTTGCAATTGATTTCTTATCCCAGCATAAAACATCTCACATCGCATGATCTCGGTTAGGAAATGAGAGTAATGAATTATTACATAATTTAGTAAACACATGTCAAAATAAAAATAGAACACGCTTAAGTTTTATCTACTTTTTTTTACAAGTGTTTCAAAAAAGCACAATTAAACAATATTGGACCGCTATCTATTTTGAAACATTTTAAGTACACAGATTATGAGCCAAAGAAAAATTTGGCATGCATGATGATAATAAAATAAACATTTTGAATATTTACCAATAGAAGGAATTTTAAACTGTTTTAAGAATAAGTGTTTTGCTTTAAGCCGAAAACTGGGCTAATATATCAATATTAATGCAAAAACTGGCTTTATTGAAAAAAAAATAAAATAAAATTCTGAAGAAAGTAAGAGTAAAGAAAGTTTGAATTTTAATTTCTCTGGCAGGGTGGCCCTAGGGTCAGGAAAATTTTTTTATTTAAACTTGAAAATTTAAAATTTAATTTTGAAATTTTAATTAAAAATTTTTTTAGGAAGTTTCTACGTGTACCTAAATTTCTATGCAAATATGGATGTAAAGAAATTTCGGTATGAATAAGCCACGGATCATTGTTAAATTTTAATTTGAAATTTTTAATTCATAATTTTACAATTTTACTTTGAAATTTTTTACTTTAACTTGAAATTTTTTAAGTTCAATTCGACATTTGGAACTTTTGATTAAAAATTTTTTTATTTGAAAATGTAAATTTTTTAATTTGAATTTGAAATTGTGAAATTATAATTCGAAATTTTTAATTTGTAGTTTTTAAACTTTAATTTGAAATTTCTTATCGTTAATTTGAAATTTTTTAACTTTTTTTTTTGAAATTAAAAAATTTTGATTCAAAGTTCAAAATATTTCATTTAAAATAGTAATTTGAACTTTGTTGAAAAATCATATTTTTTTGTTAAAAATCGACTGTTTCGCTGAAAATTCGACCTTTTGAGTTGAGGATGCAACTATTTTGACAGAAAAGTAACTTTTTATTAAAAATTCATATTTCGTTGCAGAAAATTCAACTGAAATAAGTCATTTTGTTAAAAAATAATTTTTTTTGAAAGTTTAGATATTTATTTTTCTAAATGAAAAATCAACTACTTAGATAACATTTAATCTACTTTTTTGCGAATTTATTTAATATTTGGTTAAATGTTCATCTCTTGCGTTAACAATATAGCTAATTTGTTGAAAAATCGTTTTGTTTGGCTTAAAGATAATTTTTTAAACTGAAAATGTAAATTTTACATTTTTTGGTTAAAAATGTACGTTTTGTTAGTTGAAAATACGTTTTTTTTAAATATAAAACCAATCTTCTTGGTTTTAAATTTTCTCGTCATTTCATTTTAGTTGAAAATTCATCTCTTTGGTTGAAAATTTGATTTTTTTGTCGAAAATTCTTTTTTTTTTGTTGTTGAAAATTCGTCTCTTTGGGTTTTTTATCATTCACATATTTTGTTGAAAATGGATATTTAAAAAAAATTAAAATTCAACTACTTGGATAAAATTTTTAATACTTTGATAAAAATTTATTTTTTTGGTTGAATTTTCATCTCTTTGATTAAAAATTGAACTATTTTGTTCAAAAATCGTTTTCTTCGGTTTAAAATTAATTTTGTACATTGAGGATATTTTTTTAAATTTATTTTACTTTAGTTGAAAAGTTATCCCTTTGGTTGAAATTAAATTATTTTATGAAAATTCGCTTTTTCTATGGTTAAAAATTAATTTTCTCGACTGAAAATGTAAGTTTTATATTTTTGTTTGAAAATTTTAAAAACATGTTTTTTGTTGAAAATTCATCTTTGTAAAATTGAAAATTCAACTATTTCTTTGAAAATTTAACTGTCTTTTAAAGGTTTTCTTTCGGCTTGAAAATTTAAACATTTGGTTGGAAATTAAAGTATTCAGTTAAAAATTCTATTATTTTGTTGTAAATTCGTCTCTTTTACTTTTAAGTCTAATATTCGACTATTCAGCTTGGAAATTTAAGAATTTCTTTGATAATGGAACTGTTTTTTTAATTTAATTTTTGTTCTTTGAAAATTAGACGATATGGTTAAAAATTCATCTTCTCAGGTAGGAAATTAAACAATTTGGTTGAAAATTCAAACATTTTGAACACTTTTGAAAAAAAGGAAAAATTGTTCAGAGAAAAATCAGGGAAAAGTCAGAATTTTTGAAAATGAAGTTTTCATTTTAACAAAAACGAAAAGTTATAAAAGCTATTTATTTTTTTGATCATGGAGAATAATGGAATCTAAATATTTAAAATGTAATGTATTAATATTAATCAAAAATAAATCAAAGTGTATCATACTATTTCTCAATAACTATTGAATACTGGGTTCGCAGTACTGGTTTCAACCAGAATCGTAAGTGATTAATCGTGGTTGGATAACCTCTTCCAATTTTTTTTTTTATATTGGATATCGATAATTCGGTTGCATTTTCCACTTTCTTCTCTCACTGGAAATTTTCCCGTCCTTTTGTTAGAATAAAACGTAGCGGAATACAAATATAAATAAGTTAAATCTTAGGATCAACTTTTCAATTATAAGGGTTACTATAAGACCTACAGGAGTTGAATTTTTTTGTTAACAAAATAGTAAAAGTTTCAACACACAAAAAAAAATTTAACTAAAAAAACGATTTTCAACCAAATAGATCAATTTCGAACCAAACAGTTACAATTTTAGTAAAGAATATCAATTTTTACCAAAAAATAGAATAGTTAAATTTTCAGTAAATAAAACTATTTTCAAGGAAAACATAAACAATTTTCAATAAAATAGTTGAATTTTCGCCTAAAGAAGATACATTTTCATCAAAAATGATATGGTAAAATATTCTGTTACAAAATTAATTTTCGACCGAAAAAGAAACGAATTTTCAAAAAATTGGTTGAATTTGAAACTTCAAAAGATTAATTTTCAACTGAAAAGATTAATTTTTAGTTTTGGAAAATATAATAAGATTATTTCATTTTCAAAAAATGCATTTCTAATCAAAAATATGAATTTTCAACTAAGAAGATTGATTTTCATTAATAAATGACGAATTTTTAACAGAATACATGAATTTTCCACCAAATATATAAATTTTTAACGAAAAATATAAATTTTCAACTAAAAATAACATAGTTAAATTTTTATTTAAAAAAAAAAAATTTAACAAACTAGTTCAGTCAAGCAGATTAGCTCAAACAGATTATTCAGTCTAGCAAGAAAAAATGCAACCAAATCGTTGAATAATCAATTCAAATAGACCATTTTTCTACAAGAAAAATTAAATTACAAGACAAGTTGAATTTTCAACTGAAAAAATGAATTTCAAATAAAAATGGAATATTTACATTTTCAGTGAAAAAATAAATTTTTAACAAAACCACAATGAATCTTCAACAAAATAGTTCAATTTGCAACAACAAAACCAAATTTTTAACCAAAATAGTTTATTTTTATCAAAATAGTTGAATTTTCTATCAAAGCAGATTTTCCAGTCAAGAATTAAATTAAAGATCAATCAAATTGTTAAATCTTCAAGCCAAAAAGACAAAAATTTTATAAAACAGTTGAATTTTTGACTTGTAAATATTAGTTTCAACAAAATTTATTTTTCAATCAAATAGTTAAATTATCAACTAAAAAAGATGAATTTTCAAAAAAAAAAAGAAAAATAGTTACGTTTTCAATACCAAAATTTATTCACAGATAAATTTTCAACAAAAAATCAATCAGCTAAATTTTAGTTAAAATCATTAATTTTCAACAATGAAAATGATTTTCAAACAATTAAATGAATTTTCAACCAAGAAGATTCGAATTTTTATAACAAAAAACTTTTTTAACAAAATAAGTCAATTTTCAACTAAAACAAATACATTATTAACAAAACCTGGAACAAATACATAATCAACAAAAAATGGAATAATGAAATTATCAGTGAAAGAAATATGTTTCAATCAAAACAATAAATTGTCAACAAAATAGTTCATTTGGAATCAACGATACTAATTTCCAACAATAAAGAATTCTTAACAAAAGAGTTGAGTTTGCTATTGAAAAACTTTTTCAGTTAATAGAGAAAAAAATTTTCAACCAAATTTTTCAATCTGCGCAAGTCAGAAAAACATATTATCTACAAAATAATTTCACCAAAAAAGGCGAATTTTTAACAAAATCAATCAATTTTCAACTAAAAGAAATACACAATCATCAAACAAATGTAGCAACTAAACATTTAGTTAAAAAATTACGTTTCAACTAAAAATATGAATTTTCTACCTATTTGAGGTACAGTAGAACCTCGATTATCCGGCCTTTGATTATCCGAGGCTTCGCGTTATCCGAGGCAACGGGACTCATCCAAGCACTCCGCATTAAGCGAGGTGTATGCTCGGATAATACGGAGAATTATTAATAACACATATGCAGCTGCTACGATTAATTCTGAATGCGCGCCTTATTTTTCAATTATTAATAAATAAATAAATTATCAAAACAAATTCACATTCGTAAGTTGTTTACTTTTATTTGCTAAATGTTTATATTTATTTTTCTGTTTAAAATATATCAAAAATAGATAACTTCCGTATTTTGTACTTCTTCCGTATTATCCGAGTGGTCGCTTATCCGAGGCATCTCCTCGCCACATTACCTCGGATAATCGAGGTTCTACTGTAGTTGTTTCATTTCGCCTCAAATTTTTCTCTATTTCGAAATAACAGTAATTTTCAAATCGCCTCGAGAATCTATCAATTAGTTTCATTTGAGCTTAAAAGAAGTACGCCATTTAAAACAGAAAATGACTTTCAACTAAATAAAATAAAAAATAAAAGAGCGACCGGGGTTGAAAGGAAGGTTCATCCGTGACTGAAACTTAATTCGAGGGAGGGAGGAAAAGGGTGGGGGTTCAAAAAATGGGAAGCACCCTCAATGACGTGTATTTGGTCTCCTGGGGGTGGAGGTCCTTTTGTTAGGAAAGTGATGAAATGTGGTTGCTATAGGTGGGGGGGGGGGGGGGGGGGGGGGGAGTGCGAGGGTGGTTTCTCGCAAGAGGGAATATTCCTCCCCTCCACCTCCCCTCCACGGATTTTTGCCGTGGCTGAGAAACGTTTCCTCCAGTCGCGGTTAGAATTGCCGATAGAGGGGATCAGTCGACTCTTGCTATCGCTATCACTGTCACTGTCACTATCACGATCACTCCTTTCAAATGAGGAACCGCGAACGAGCGCGTGGCCATCTGTTTCTACATCCGTGTTTTGTCTATGAAATCGACCCCGAGTCCCAAGGGCTTCGAGTGTATTGAAAGAGAAAATAATTAAAAAATGAAAATATTTTCGAAGAGAAAAATTTTTTAAGCAATTTTTCGAATGATTTAATTTAGTCCCGCGAAAGTTACGCAAAAATCTTCCAAGGGGTTATCTACAAATTACGTAAGGTGTTCTTCTGACATTTTCGATATCGATGTTTATTTTTAGTGTTATTTTTTCATTCTATAAATTATCAAAAATTTTATTTATTTATCGGAGGATTCACAAACTTACCCCTTTTTTGTATTTCCACTTAAATTTGAATTGAATTAATAGAACCCAATTAGAAAATCTTGATCCTTTTTGGTCAAAAATTCAACTGATTTGTTGAAAATTAGTTTTTTAATGGTTGTAAATTTATTTTGTTAGCTGAAAATTGAACTATTTTTTTAATTTTCAACTTAAAAAGATAAATTTTCAAGCAAAAATAAAATAGTTGCGTTTTCAGTAAAAAAAGTAATTTTTAAAAATAAAATTTAAACAAAATAATTAAATTTTTATACAAACAAGTGAGTTTTCAAAGAAAAACATAAATTTTTAACAAAGAAGAATAATTTTATAGAAAAAAAAACGAATTTTGATCTTCAGTGAGGAAAAATTAATTGTTACAAAAAATAAAAAGAATTTTCAAGAAAGTAAATCAATTTTCAAACAAAAAATGAATTTTCTAAAAAAAAAGACAAATTTTTAACCAAATAAATCAATTTTTAACTATAACAAATATTTTCAACAAAGGATGAAAAAGTTAAATTTTTAGTGAATAAATTAATTTTCATCTTTAAACAAACGAATTTTAAATAAAATAATTAAATTTTTAAACAAAGAAGTGAATTTTCAACCAAATAAATAAATTTGCAAAGAAGAAGATTAATTTTCTACAAAACAAAAAGAATTTTGAACATAATACATTTTAATACAAAATCAACTTGAAATCGATCTATTTTGGTGTAAAATTAGAATCTTTTATTACATTTTTAAGTGAAAAATATCCATTTTCAAACCAAAATGGAATAGTTACATTTTCAGCAAGAAAAAATTAATGTTGAACAAACAAAAACAAGGAATTAAAAAAAAATTCAATTTTTAAACAAAGAAATTTATTTTTCAACCAAAAATACAACTTTTTAACAAAATAAATCAATTTTCTAATCAAACCAAAAAAAAAAAAAAATTCAACAGAAAATAGAAAAGTTAAATTTTTAGTTACAAAAATTAATTTTCAACGAAAAAGAAAACGAATTTTTATCAAGATAATTAAATTTTCATGCAAAGAAGTGAATTTTCAATTAAAAAAAAATGAATTTTTAACTAAAAAGATTAATTTTTAACAAAACAAAAACAGATTTTTAACATAATACATTTTGATAAAAATCATCCTTTTTCGTTGAAAATTTAACTGATTTGTTGAAAATTCATAATTTGGGAAAAATTAATCTTCTTGGTTGATAATTCGTCTATTTAGTTGAAAATAAATTTCTTTGATTAAAAATTTAACTTGTTGAAAATTCATGTATTTTGAGAATTTTCTTTTGTAGAAAATTAATCTTCTTCGTAGAAGATTCAACTATTGAGTTAAAAATTTATTTGGTTAAGGTAGAAAATTAATTTTCCTGATTGAAATTTTATCCTTTTAATTGAAAATTTAACTATTTAATTGCAAATTATTTTGTCAGAAGAAAGTTAATCTCTAGGGTTAAACATTAATCCACTTTGTTGAAAATTAATTTCTTTGGTTAAGAATTTAACCAGTTTTTTGAAAATTCTTCTTTTTTCGTAAAAATTTAATCTTCTTGGTTGGAAACTTATCCGTTTAATTAGAAATTCATGAATTTTGTGAATAATTCGTCTTTTTTGCTAAAAGAATAAATTTTTTGGTTGACAAATTATTTCTTTGGTTGAACATACATTTTTTCATTAAAAATTAAGGATCCAAACTGAAAATTTAACTATTCCATTTTTGATAGAAAATTTATTTTTTTGATTGAAATCTCATCTTTTTGTTTAAAAATTCAGCTATTTGGTTAAAAAATAAAAATTAATTTTTATTGCTGAATATTGGTCATTTTAGCTAACAATTTGTTTCTGTGGTTGAAAATTTAACCATTCTATTTTTAATTGAAAATTAATACTTTGTGTTGAAAATTGGACTTTTAGATAAAAAAAGGAGTAATCTTGGTAGAAAATTAATTTTTTAAATTTAAGATTAGCTATTTGATTTTTTGTTGAAAACTAATCTTTCTTTGTTGAAAATTGAACTATTTTGTTAAAAATTCATTAATTTGGTTGAAAATACTTTTATCTTTTACTTGAAAAGATCGAATTTCTTTTCGTTCTTTTAGTAAAAAAAATTCTGATGTCAATTTTTTATTAAAGATTGCAATATTTAATCTGACAATTTATTATATTATTGGTTATTTAATAATGATTATTTCAAATTGTATTATTCATTGATATTTTGGGAATACTCGTCTTATCATCAGTGGCTTTATCTTTTCGTGCCAGATGTTACCTTATTATCCTGATTATCAATTGATGATTTCGCATTAAAAATGATCATATTTCATAATTAAATTAGATAAATAGTCAGCAGTTTTTGAAAATAAATTGACCTTTCGTTTATTAATGATGATTTTGTACATTAGTTTGGACCTACGTTTTAGAAAAACATCGATTTCCAATTCCATTAGGGCCAAAATAGTTTTCCCATTAATGGAAAATAGAAACCTACCCTTGATAGCTTCCATTAATGATATAATCTTCCCAAATTAGTATTAATAAAAAGAATTAATTTTAAATAAACAACCGTTAAATATGACGAAAAAATATGAATTTTCGACAAAATACTGGACTCCTCAATTAAAACAGAATTAGCAAAATACATTGTTAATTGAATTTTCGAACTAAAAAAATATAAATTTTCAAGAAAACACTAAATAGTTAAATTCTCAGTTAAAAAAAATGTTAATCAAATAGTGGAATTTTCTACCAGAAAGACGATTTTTCAACCAAATAAATACAGTTATAAACAAGTAGTTTAATTTTTCATAAATTTTTTAAATAGTTTGTTTTTAAGCGAATTAATATTCATTTTTAATAAAAAATAATGTATTTAAACTTTTATTGAGGTTAATTGATTTCCAATAAAAAATTAATTTTCTACAAAATAGTTTCATTTTATACCAAATATTTTAATTTTATACCTAATTGTTGAATTTTCAAACCAAACAGACGAATTTTCAGTAAAAAAAAACTTTTTAACACCAACAAAAAATGAATTTTCAACTAAAATTATTAATCTTCAACCACAAAATGCACTTTTAAAAAGTATTTAAACTTTCAACCAAGGAATTGAATTTTCAATCTAAAAAGATGAATTTTCAACGAGTAATTTAGTATTAGATGTTATAACAAAAGAGGTTTTAAATAAAACAAACAGTTAAATCTAACCAAAAAAGACGAATTTTCAACGAAATACATCAATTGCCAACCAAATAGTTGAATTTTCTATCAAAATCATTAATTTTTTAGTAAAAATTACGATTTTTTTTTTATTGACTTTTCAGCAAAATAGTTAAATTTTCAGTTTATAACAATAATTTGTAACATATGTTTACAAAAACAGTTTAAATTTACAAAAATAGTTTAATTTCATGAATAAATTATAAATAAATAGTTGAATTTTTAAAATAAAAAGAACATTTTTTAACCAAAAATAGTGTAGTTAAACTTTTATTGGGCAGAATTCATTTCCAATAAAAAAATGAATTTTCTACAAAATAGTTTCATTCTCTAACAAATCGTGGAATTTTTAAGCCAAAAAAACGTATTTTCTATTTTTTTAAAGTTGAATTTTAAAGTAGAGAATATTGATTTTCAGCAAAAAACCTAATTTGTAACCAATTAGTTAAGTTTTTAAAGCCTTCGTTCAACTTTCATTATAAAAAAATGAATTCTCAACTAAGATTATAAATTAAAAAAAAAATAACTTTTAAGGAGGCAGTTCAACATTCATCCAAAGAGTTAAATTTTCAATGAAACATTTAATAGTAGATTTTTCAGAAATAAAAAATTTAATTTTTCTAAAAAACAGTTAAATATAACCAAAAAATACGAAGTTTTAAGGAAGCACTTGCATTTTAAACCAAAAAATTAAAGTGTTCGACCCAAAAAATATGAAGTATCAATATAATACATAAATTTTCAACCAATCAGTTAAGTTTTCTATCAAATTGTTTAATTTTTTAGCCAAAAATACGAATTTTATGCAACAAATTTTAATTTTCAACAAAAAATTTCATTTATAACCAATCAGTTCAATTTTCAAGAGAATAGTTCATTTTTCAGTTTAAAAAATGTTAAACAAATTAAACATGAATTATTAACTAAAATGATTAATCTTCAAACAAAAGAAAAGAACTTTGATGAAAGTAGTTCAATTTTCAACCAAGGAGTTCATATTTCAATGAAAAAGATTTTGATTCAAATTAAAAGAACAGTTGGTTTTAACTAACAAAAATAATTTTTCAACAAAATACTTAAATCTTCAAGTGAAACAACAAAACAAAATAGAACAATTTCTTACCAAATAGTAAAATTTTCTACGAAACTGTTTAATTTTGAAGCCAAACGTGTAGATTTTCAACAAAAAATTTATTTTTCAACCAAAAAAGATTAAATTTCTGTAGACAGAGATTTTCAATAGATTTTCTATAAAAATAAATATTTTAAGCAAGAAAGAGATCAAATTTCAACTAAATTGTTCAAATCAAACCAAAAGGACGAATTTTCAAAAACTGTTTAATTTTATACCAAGATGGATTCTTCACGAAAAAAATTTAATAAACCTTAATTAACTGAGATCTGCGATAAATAAATAGAAATTTTGGGTAACTTATAAGCTAACGAATAACGTTTGAAATATACGTTGAAGTTGATTGTTGATGCTTAAAAATTCTATACCTTTTTTTTTAATTTTTGACACTATTTACACTTTTTTTTATCTCTGAAGTGAATTTGGGGCCCGGAAACTCTATACAAATAGTATATCGCAAATTTAAGTATAAAATCGAGGTTTCCATTTAAAATTAGTTTAAATTCTGGAATAATAAAAAAAGTGCTTTATACTTAGAACTTGAGAAGATTTTGCTTACTTTTTTTACTTAGAAAGTACGAGGTCAATATTCACCAATAAGCGGTCTCAGCAAATTCTCGTTATAACAGTCATCTGGGCAAAACGTGATCAGTATCACGTATCAAAGCCTCTTTTGTTTTAAAAAGAGCGAAACAATTTTAAGTTAATTTTTTTCCGAAATTTTATCAAAATTTTGATAGACCAGAAATAGACTTAAAAATAAATTGGACCATTCCTGGACTGGTACCTAAAAATTAATGGTATTAAATGTTATAACATTTCGTTATTTAGTTAATTATTACCAAGGGTACCCTAAAATGACTCAATGTTTTTTTAAATGTAAAATTAATTTAAATACGAAAATATATTTAATTTTCAACTAAAAAATATATTTTGTGAACCAAAAATGGAATTATCCAAATTTTAATTGAAAAAAACTACCAAATAGTTAAATTCCCAAACAAAACCGTAAGTTTTCAACAAACAAGTATAATTTTATATCAAAAAGACGAGTTTTAAACAGCATACATACATTTTTTTATGAAATAGTTGAGCTTTCAACATATTAAGGATTAATTTACACATCAAAAATGGAATAGTGAAATTTTCAGATACAAAAATTAATTGGCCACAAAAAAAAACAAAGAATTTTCGAAAAAAAAGTTAAATTGTCAACCAGATAGCTGAATCTCAAACAAAGTACATTCACTTTCAACAAAATTGTTTAATTTTTAAGCTAAAAAGGCGAACTATCCTGAAAAAAGTTCAATTTTCAACCCGAAAATATTCTTTTTGAACAAAAAATTTAATTTATTACCAAGTAATTAAATTTTCATGAAAATAGTTTAATTTTGAGCCGAATAGTTGAAATTTCAGCCTAAAATATAAATTTTCTACATATAATTTAAATGTCAACCAAATAGTTAAATTTTATACCAAATTGTTGAATTATTGTTCCGCATCCAAGAAGACGAATTTTGTACAAAACAATTGAATTTTCAACTAAAAAATACGATTTTTCCATAAAAAGCTGAATTAAGCTGAATTAAGCTGAATTAAGTAGTTAAATTTTTATAGAAATAGTTTAACATTTAACCAAAGAGTTAAATTTTTTACGAAAAATATGAATTTTTAATTAAAAAAGTTAATTTACAACAAAATTGTTATTTTTTTCATACAAAAAAGATTAATTCGCAACGAAACGTGTTTTTGAATTTTTCAAAAAAAAAAATGATAATTTTCTTCAAAACAATTGAATTTTCAACTCGCAAATATGATTTTTCAATGAAAAACTTAATTTTCTATCAAATAGGTCAGTTTTCATAGAAATAGTTATTTTTTAACCAAAAAGTTAAGTTTTCAACTAAAAATATGAATTTTCAATAAAAAGTCAATCTACAACCAAATAGTTTATTTTTCAACCAAAGAAGATTAATTCTCAACGAAATATGTATGTGAATTGTTCAAACAAAAAAGTCAAATATTCTAAACACAATGGAATTTTCTACTAGAAAATATTTTTTTTTTAAGTTAATTTTCCACCAAATAGTTAAACTTTCATAAAAATGGTTTAATTGTTAACCAAGCAATTGAATTTTCAACAAAAAGTACTTCAAGCAAAAATGGTTTTAATTTGAAATAAAGAAAACAGTTGAATTACATTTTGAGCTTAAAAAATTAATTTGCAATGAAAAAAATTAATTTTCTAATATAAAAGTTAATTTTTCGAACAAAGAGATGAATTTTTCACTAAATATTATTAATTTTTAACCTAAGAATTTAACACGAAAGATGATTTCTTTTTCCAAGAAGATTAATTTTCTAAAAATGGAAGAGTTAAATTTTAAACCAAAAGAGATTAATCTTTTTTCATAAAAATAGTTTCATTTCCAACCAAATAGTTACATATTCAGCCTAAAAAGATGAATTCTTAACCAAAGAGATTAAATTTTCTACAAAAAAGACGAATTTTTAACAAAATACATGAATTTTCAACCAAATAGTTGAACTCTTAACTAGAAAAGATCAATTATCAATTAAAAATTTCAATTTTCAACCATAAATGGAATATTTACATTTTTAATTTAAAAAATTAATTCTTCACTGAAAATCGAATTTTCAAACAATAATTAAAAAATTAACCGAATAGATAAATCTTTAACAAAAGAGTTTTACATGCAACCCAAAGCTGATTTTTTAATCCAGAAGATTAATTTTTTTTTAATGGAATAGTTAAGTTTTCAACCACATAGATGATTTCTTAACCGCATAGTTGCATTTTGAATAAAATAATTAATTTTTCAACCAAGTAATAGAATTTTGAACCAAACGAGATGAATTCCACACCAAAAGTATTTATAATATTAGTAGACTTTTCCACCAGAAATGGTTGGATTTTCCTACTGGGTTCCATTAATTCAGTTCGCATTTACGTAAAAAAAAAAACAACAAAAAGGGAAAGTTTCTTGAAAACATGGGGGAAAAAGATTTCTTGAAAAAGGGGGAAAGAGGGGAATAGAGGAGAAAGGGTGCAACGTTTCTTAACAATAATTTTCCTCTGTGTTGCGTATATTATTAATTAACGATCTAGTGAAAAATAAAATCTGGACCAGTGTTTTAACGCAGTTTCGACTATGGACAAGTGCTACCAAATATAACCCTAGCGTACCGCGTGAATGAAACTACGCTAGAGCGTCACTGTAAATTCATAACATATCCGTTTCATTCACTGGGCCGCTAGGACATGTTTTTATTATTTTTTACATTTATTCACAATGGGACATAGAAATGAATACTCTTTTTATCTATTTATATTTGTGTATTTTTATTTATTCATTTGTTAACAGCTTTTAATTTCTTATCAAATAAATAAGTACATAATTATAAATATATGAAAGGATAATAAGTGTGTTGTGTTATATATGAAATTGTGAATAAATATAAATAAGGATGAAAATGTACCCTAGCGGACCTAGTGAACCTAGTGCTCTAGCGTAATCGTCCCACCCACGCGTTCCACTAGGGAATCAACGCACCCAATTTTGCTAGCTTTCGCTTTCTTGTCCCAGTACTAAAAGAAAACTAGTTCAAAGTGGACCAGTAATGGAGAAAAAATGGACCAGTGATGGAAACAAATGGACTAGTGGTCCAATGGAATAGAAAACATAGAAAATCGAGAAAGTTGACCTGTCCTTTTCTGTGAATGGTGATTGGTTCTAATCACTTTCTATCTTCTTTGATTAGAAAAGGAACGATCTTCCAATCATCACCCTTCAAAAAGGACAGGGTTTTTGATATTCTATCTCTTTTTATTCCATACTCCATTTTTGACGGTCAAAGCCAGCTGATTTAAGAATGAACCAATAATTAGATGTATCTCTACAAAAAAAAAAAAAAAAAATACTATCAAAGTGTAAAAATATTCGGTAATGAGCTCTTTTAGTGTACTGAAGCTCTCAATAAAAATAAGAACGGGAGTGGACACTGGACATCCAACAAAAGGAGAGCAATATGCGTATCGATGAGGAATTGAAAATATTGAATGGGGATTGACGAGCAGAAGGGAGCGTGAAATAAAACACTTGCAGCTGCAAACTTAACGGTGGCGTAAGTTTGGTCGATGGATAACAAAAGGGAGGAAAATCAAATAAAAATGAAAGAAAATACTCAGAAAAAGTAAGAGGACGCTGAGACATTCACCAAGGGGCAAAAATCACAGAAGCCACAGAACAGAAGGAAAGAAAGTCAAGCGTAATAAAAAATGTAATGTAACAAAAATTACTGAATTTGCAAAAGAACCTCATTTCATTTTAAAAACAACAACATTTTGTTCAAGTGTGCTTCCTTCAGAAACTTGAACTGAAATTCGGTTCATTTTCAATTAAATTCGACACGTTTAATTTTTTTTGTATTCTGATTCGGAGGGAGGGTGGTGTAATAAAATATTCCTGCTTTTAATAATGGAGGAAGGGGGCGAAGATCTTAGATAACAAAAATTTGTACTGAAAATAATCAAACGAAAGATATTATTACTAAACAAATAAATAAATTTGTAACCAAATAGTTTATTTTTTAAACAAATAGATGATTTTTCAATCAAGAAGAATAATTTTCTACTGAAAAAGACCATATTTTTACAAAATGCATGGGTTTTCAAACAATCATGTGAATTTTCAACTAAAAAAGTACAAATTCAAACCAAACATAAATTGCTAATTTTAAGTTGCAACAATTAGTTTTGGATAAAAAAAGGAATTTTCAAACAAATAGTTTAATTTTTTATCAAAGAAATGAATTTTCATCTAAAATGATGAATTATCAATTAGAAAAATATTTTTTTAACCAGATAGTTGAATCTTCAACCACATGTCGAAATTTTAAACAAAAGGATGAATTTTTAATCAAAAAGATTAATTTTCTACCGGAAAAGATGGATTTTCAACTAAAAAAAGTTAATTTTCATTTAAAAATGAAAGTGTAATTTTCAGTTAAAAACTAATTTTCAAACAAAGAATGAATTCTTGATTAAAATAAGGAATTCTTAACAAAAAACAAAAAAATTAATTTTAAATTAAAATGATGAATGTTTAACAACAACAAATTAATTTACAACCAAATAGTTAAATTTTTAACCGAACAGATAAAATTTCAATCCAGAACATTATTTTTTTCCCAAAGAGACGAATTTTGAGCAACTTACGAACACTAATTAATTCTTAGCCAAATAGTTGAATTTTCAACTAAAAAAGATCAATTTTCTCTAAAAATGGAATATTTAAATTTAATCAGTAAAAAAAAATTAATTAAAAAAAAATTTCAACAAAATAGTTCAAGTAATAACACAAGTACAAAATACAATTTTACAATGAAAGAGTTGAATTGTCTACTCAAGAAGATAAATTTTTAACTTAGAATAGAATAGTTCAATATTTCAGTTAAAAAGTAATCCCCCCCCCCCCCCGCCAAAATAAAAAAAATCGTTAAATTTTCAACCTAAAAAATGGATTTGCAACCAAAATCGTTGAAATATTAACCAAAAATATTAATTTGGAACTGAAAGAGATCAATATTCATCCCAAAGCTGAAATACTACAATTTTCAGTTAAAAACAGATTTCAATTAAAACAGATCAATTTTTACCCAAAAAATGGAAGTTATGTTTTCACGTAAAAAATTAGTTCTTAACCAAACAAAGAGTTAAATTTTCAACCAAAGAAATTAATTTGAAATGAAAATGATGAATCTTCAATCAAAAAAAGTTGATCTCAGTAACACTTTGTGAAAATGGAGGGGGAGGGGGGTCAGACCATATAATATGGTATCTTACAAAGAAGGAGGGGAGGTTGAAAAGTAAAAAAAACTTAAGTGTTGTTTGAACTTTAAAAGACCGCGGACAAATTTAAATTGTTTTGTTTCATCTTGAGCTCATGTGTTGTGTCTTCAAAATGAATCCGAGTTTGGGATACAAATTATGTTAACCTAGTTTCACTAGAACTTGAGTTTGGTTCTTTTTAACCCCAAGCTAGTTCTACTTAAAACGGATTTGGATTAAAAATAACTTAAAATTTGAACTTTTTGGTCCAACTTCAACTTACGTTTTTTGTGTTTTCAAAATTAACCCGAGTTTGGGATAAAAATGACCTTAACCTAGTTTAACTGGAACTGGATTTTTGTTCTCTTTAACGCCAAGCTGGTTCTACTTCAGGCGGATTTGTTTTAAAAATAACTCCAGTCAAATTTGAACTTTTCGGTCCATCTTGAACTCAAGTTTACTCTGCTCTAAAAATGTACCCAATTTTAGGATCATAGTGAGCCCAACCTGGTTTACCTTGAACTTGGTTCTTTTAACTCCAGTCTGGTTCAATTTAAACCGGATGAGGAGGCAAAATGACCCTAGGAAAAAATTGAACATTTCGGTCCATTTTGATCTCACGTTTTTTGTGTTCTAAAAATTAACCCAATTTTTGGATGAAAATGATCCAAACCTGGTTGACCTTGAACTGGAGTTTGGTTCTTTTAACTCCACTCTTGTTCAATTTAAACCAGATTAGGAGGCAAAATGACACAGAGAAAATTTGAACTTTTTGGTCCATCTTGCACTCATGTATTTTTTGTCCTCAAAATAATCCCGATTTCGGTTCCAAATTATCCGAACCTGTTCTAACGTGAACCAGGTTTGGAGTTTAAATGACCGCGGGAAAATTCGAATGTTTGGATTTTTGAGCTCACGCTTTCTCTGTCATTAAATGAAGAGGGAAGATCGGAAAGAAGAGGAGGCAAAGTTGGGAGGCATCAGGCAACTGGCAAGACCGACAAGTGGAAGCTTGAAAATGACGAGATAAGGAAATCTGAAGTCGGGGAAGAGACTTAGGTCAAAGGGCATCTGGAGCAAGATCGTTTAGCCATACCCCGAAGAGGCCGTTCGATTCGATCACGCCATATTCGCCATACAACATACGGTTGGGGATAAAGCTGACGAAATTGCGTCGATTTAGCTCAGTTTCGTTTCTTCTCTCGACAGCACCAGCAGCGTGCTTCTTATCCGAGGCACGCCGTGATTTCGTTGTGAGGGAGAGACCAGAGACAGAGTTTAAAGGAAAGAAGAGAGAGGGAGTAATTTTTCGAGCGGAGGGAGTGAGAG
Source organism: Belonocnema kinseyi (assembly GCF_010883055.1). Lineage (NCBI taxonomy): Eukaryota > Metazoa > Arthropoda > Insecta > Hymenoptera > Cynipidae > Belonocnema > Belonocnema kinseyi. The sequence goes on along the minus strand of NC_046658.1, from coordinate 168,078,852 downwards.
AGAGCGAGAGAAGCTGAGCAAGAGGGGCCGAGAGTGGCCCGAAGCACAGGAGCAACAAGGACCGACAAAGTTAGACTTTGAACGCGTACTTGAGAATAGCCTTAGGAACGGTCTACGTTCAGCTATAGACTGACTGACTGACTATAGTGCCGTGTCGTGCTGAACGCGTGATGGTAGTGAACCACAGCTGACACTTTGAAAAAGCCACTTTTGGTGCGTTCAAAAATCGGCAAATCGCTCCAAGATGATGCGAATTTTCACGGACACCTTCAGGAATCTGATCAGTGAGTGTCTCGAAAGAACTCCAATTTTTATTTCAACAATTCTCTCAATCCAATCTTATAAGAATTTATGGAAAACACTTCTTGTTTCCGGAAGATCCATCTTTCTCAAATTCTTAAAAAAAATTTTTTCTAAAGTTGTTTTTAACATTTTCTTTCTATTGTTCCATAAACACTTTCTTATGAAAGATGTTGCTATTGTTGCGTCCTTTTTTCTTTCGAAATCTTTTTTCATAATTTTTAAAATTTGTTTCGAACTTGTTTTTAAAAAATGTTTCGAAATTGTTTTCAAAATTGTTTTCAAAATTGTCTTTAAAATTTAGTTTCCACTTCTATTTGCTACCGGTTCCCAAAACACTTCTTCCGGAAGATGCTTTTATTATTGGTCCTTTTTCCTTTCGCATGGTTTCAACTTTTTTTGTAATCTTTTTAAAACATGTTTTAAAAAATTTATTTCAAATTTGTTTTTAAAAATATGTTTCAAGCTTGTCTTTACAATTAGGTATTCCTTTATAACTCTCAACGACTCCCTAAACACTAGCTGCCGGAAGAGTTCTTTCTCAGAGCCTTATGTCAAACTTTCGAATATTTTTTCCAAACTTTTCTTGGAAATTTTTGTTAGTCTTTATCCAGAAATTAAGTAAGATTTTTTAAGATAAATTCAAAAAATTTTTTCAAATTTAAAAAAAAATTAGTTTCCATTTCTAACTGGTAGCGGTTCCCAAAACTTTCTTCCGGGAGATGTTGCAATGGTTGGTCTTTCTTTCGTTTGAATGCTTGTTTCATCAAAATTTTTTTTCAAATTTGCTTGAAACAACTGTTTCGAACTTGTTTTCAAAATTGTTCAAAATTATCTTCAAAATTTAGTTTCCATTTTTAACTGGTAGCCGTTTCCAAAACATTTCTTTATTTGGGAAAATTTTGCTATTGATGGTCTTTCTTTCTTTCGAATGCTTCTTTAAATTTGTTTTTGAACTTTTTTTCGCAAATTGTTTCAAACTTGTTTTCAAACAACAAATTTCAAGCTTATATCACATGATATAATGCAATTTTCAAAAAGTTCGTTTTGTATTGTTTTTCAATGTACATTTTCAATTTAAATACTTTTAAAATGCAGTTTTAAAGACTTGAAAAATTAAAAAATTAAGAATGAAACAATAATTAATTTTACAGATTCTAAATTTATTCAAAATTAAACAATTTACAGATTATAAAATAAAAAATTAAACTGTTTTAATTAAAAATTCCTAGTAGTAACCCTTTAATTTAATTTGAATATTTTAATTTAAAATATTATTTTTAAAATATATATATTCAACAAAATTTGTAGTTTTGTACACGATTGGAAGCCGAAATATCTCTTTTTATCAAAATGAACGAATCATCGTGAAAGCATCAAATCTATGATATTTAACAATGTTTAACATACCATTTAAAATAAGCAATTATAATCATTTAAAACTTGAAGAGACTTTAAAATAATTTAAGATTTTGAAATAAAATTTGGAATCTTTTTGAGGATTTTGAAAGGTTGAAAGATAATAAATATGTTTAAGATATTTGATTTTAAGAGAATGTTTAAAAATATTTAAAAAGTTTTCCAAGCATGTAAAAAAAGTAGCAGGAAGATTGAGAGACAATTTTTTATTTTTACGGATTTAAAAAAAATAGAAATAATTCGAATCATTGTAAAATATATTTAAAGTTTTGTAAAGAATTAAACAAATTTTTAACAAAATATAACTTTTTAAAGATTTTGAGATAAAATTTGGAAGCTTTTTAAGGATCTAAAAAGGTTTTAAAACAAATTTTTAATGTTTCTAAATAAATAAATTTGTTTAATTATATAATTTTGAAAATTTAAAAAGGTTATGATTTATTCTTTAATGCGTGCTTTAAAAAAACTAAGTCTCGACCGTTTTTTAAAATCTAGAATTAATTAATGTATTAATTCATTTTTAATATTAAAAAATTAGGGATTGAAGGATTGAAGATTGAATTATCAATTTTTTATAAATTATTAGTTTCAAATTTATTCTTCATTATATCCTCGGCAGCATCCTTTACTTGTCACTCCTATTTTCTCACTCCCCTTTCTCAACTTGAGACTACTTTTTAACTTCGTGAAACTACAACTAAAACTTTGTCAATTCAACTTATGTTTCTTCTTTTAGTCCTCAAACTTGTTAAGATCTTTTCTCTCTTCCTTACCACAAAGAAAATAAAAAATTTGCTCTCTGAAGATAATAATTAATAATATTCCTTCTCGGAAAATTTTTGTTTCTTTGAATCTTATTTTTGGTCCCGTTTAATCACAAAAATGCCTCCATAAACTATATTACCAATTTTGCAAACAGTTGCATTGGCAACTAAATACAGTTGTATCTGGATTTAGTGATTCTGGATTTAGTGTTTCCAAAAATGACGCTGTGCCGCTGGAGCCTGGAGTGTGTACAGTGTTCACTCATGCGTGACAAAATAGAGAAAACCCCCAAAAGAGACTAATTTTTAACGGAATAAAGATGATACTATCTAAATAGTTGAATTTTCCAACGGAAAGGATTAAAATTCAACAAAAAGGTGTGATTTTTGAAGAAAAAAGTTAGTTTTCATAAAAATAGTTTACTTTTTAATATTTAAATTTTGATTAGTTGTAGTTCAATTTTCATCCAAGGAGAAGAATTCTTAAATAAAATGATCAATCTTTTTAAAAAATGAATTGTCAACCAATCAGTTCAACATTGAACCCAAAAGTTGATTTTTAAACAAAAACATAAACTTCTGAAATACAATAGGAATTTTTCGTCCAAAAAGTAAATTTTATACCAAATATTATAAGTTTCGTCCAAACATTTTAATCTTTAACAAAATACTTGATTTTTCTCACAAAAAAAGATGAATTCTTTAAGAAACATATAATTATTAATATTTAAACTTTAAAAAATTTTTATTTGAAATTATAAAAATGAATTGAGCCAAAAAAATATCGAACAGTTGCACTTATAAGAAAAATTGAGACATTTTCAAAGAAGAAAATTAATTGTCTAATTTCTTAAAACTCAATTAAAATGTTGAATATTCACGAGAAAAAATGAATCTTCAACAAATCATTTCAACATTAAAACTAAAAGTTTATTTGTAAACAAAAAATATTAATCTTCTAAAAATCTCAAAAAAACTCAAACTTCAATCAATGAATTTTTAGAAAAATAGTTGAATTTTCAAACAAATTTTAAAATTTTTAACTGAACGAGATGAATTAAAAAAAATAATAATAGTAGACTTTTCAGCCAAAAATATTTCTTTGTTCTTGTAGGTTCTTCATTAATTCAGTTCACATTTAAGGAAAATATCGAGAAAAGGGGGAAGTTTTTTAAAGGGGGAGGGGGGTGTCAATTAAAAAAAATTCCCTTTTCATTTTCAGTTTTTTAGTTCCATTATTTTTCAATTATCTCAATTTCTTAATTATTGATGACAATTGAAATGAATGAGCACAATTGCGAACTTCAAATATTGCAAAATATAATTAGAATAATTATCTAGGAAACCAAGGTTTCCATTATAAAATAATTTATCAATCCCACGGAAGTTCCCTTGAGATATTTCTGAGAAAATTTCCTGACTCACAATTTCTGGATCGTGTTTCATAAAGCTCTCATTTTCTGAGGGAAATCCGAGTAGAAAGGGAAATCCAGCTAAATTATATTCGTATAGTACAATCGAATGAGGATAAGGATTTGAGAATTTCGCATAGAAATATCGACTAGGCTTCAATCAAATTTAAAACCTAGATTAATGAAATATAAAAAAGTTGATAATCTAATTTTTATCCTTATTGAAGTTCTTTTTACTGTAATTGATTATTGCAAAATTTAATAAATAACTTAATAACAAATTTCCTATAGTTTATTTTCTGCAAGAGAAAATAATACCAAGTTTTATGATTTCGAGCACATTTCTGATAAATGAAGATGGGATGACACTATCGGATTTGTTTTCATGATAAGAAAGTTCGTTTGCTCTGTCATAACAAACCGATTCATTAGAAGATTCTAAAAGTTAATTGTTTTTCATTGACACTTACATTTTTTCCGGAATGAAAGAATTGTTTGTTATTATTTTTAATTGGGTTTGAATTTAAATCATTAATTTTTGTAAATTCACGTTTGTTTCGCATTGGGCGGTCCAAATGGTTAACAGAATTTCAAGAGTAACTTTCATGCGCTGCAAAAACTCACCAAGACAAAAAACCAGTACTCTAGATTTATTTTGCGTATGCTTAAAATGATTTTTAACTGAATTTGAATTCTTCAAAACATCTAATTTTAATTAAATCTGAATTTAAATACATAATTTTTTCAAATCCATGCTTGGTTCCTATTGGGCGGTTCGGATGGTTGTCAGAAAATAAAGAGTAACTTTCATGTGCTGCAAAAACTCACCAAGACAAAAAACCAGTACTCTAGAATTATTTTCCGTATGCTTAAAATGATTTTTAACTGAATGTGAATTCTTCAAAACATCTAATTTTAATTAAATCTGAATTTAAATAAATAATTTTTGCAAATCTATGCTTGGCTCCTATTGGGCGGTTCAGATGGTTGTCAGAAAATAAAGAGTAACTTTCATGCGCTGCAAAAACTCACCAAGACAAAAATACAGTACTCAAGATTTATTTTGATTACGCTTTAAATTTATTATTAAATAAAGCTTAATATATCAACACATCTAGGTTTAATTAGGTCTGAGTTAAAATAATTAATTCTCGCAAATCCATACTTTGTTACCACTGAACGGTCCAGATGGATAACAGAAAACAATTAGTATCTTTCATGCTTTGCAAAAACTCACCAAGACAAAAAAAACAGTTCTGTAGATTTATTTGTATCGCACTTTAAACACAATGTCAATCTATCAGCAAAACTACTTTTAATTAAATCTGCAATTAAATAATTGGTTGGTCCAGATGGTTGACAGAAAACAGAGTAACTTTCATGCTCTGCAAAAACTCACCAAGACAAAAAACCAGTACTCTGGATTTTTTTTCATTATGTTTTTAATTTATTTATAACTAAATTTGATTCCATCAACACATCTAATTTTAATTAAATCTAATTCTTTTTTCAAAATCATGATTGGTTCCCAGGGATGGCCCAGACGATTAACAGAAAACAAAGAGTAACTTTCATGCTCTGCAAAAACTCACCAAGCTAAAAAATCAGCCTTCTAGATTTATTTTTATTACGCATTAAATTTATTTTCAACTAAATTAGTACATTCGGTTGTTTTTAATTTATGCAACAAATTTATGACTATACTTTTCTACTAAAAAAAAAAAAAATTACAAAAGTTAAACGGGCAGATTTTCTTCTCGAAATAATTATAGACTTCATAGTTGCATAAGATCTAAGAAGTGATTAATAAAAATTTGCGTGGGAATTTAAACTGCATTTTTCAAGGGGCATTTAACTTTAGTTCAGTTTTATGTATGACTTAATTCCAGTGATTCATTGCTTCCTTTTAAAGACTGTAAAAATCGGGCAAACATTATAATTACGCGAACGCAACCGGAAAGTTAAAAATGGTTATAAGATATTTGATCGATAACTATATTAAATAAATTCGTTTTTATTCTTTACAATTTTGAATTTTTTAATCACAAAATAAAAAATTTTGCCTAAAAAAGACAGTTTGGAGCGCAACATCTGATAGATGAAAAGAATAATGATTGCCACATTAAAAAAATTAAATACTTAAAAAAAACTGACTTTAAAATTTAAAATGATCAAACTTTTATTATAAGGGGCTCTAGCTGAAAATTTATCACACTCGCGAAATTCGAGAGTCCGGGATCTGCTTTGAGAGTAATTTCCGGTGTCATGTTTTGAATTCCGTTTCCGGTTACCCTAATCGATAATGTCCTAAGTTTATTATATCATGTATTCCTTCAAAAAAAAAAGTTAAAGTACTCATTTTTTATTTTTATTAAATAAATTTTCTTTGACATTTATAAACTTCCAAAATTTTGCTTGTTAGAAAATTTCATTACTTTATGGGAAATTTAATAGTTTTTTTCAAATGGCATACTTTTTGGTTAAAAATTCGCCTTTTTGGTGAATAAATTATCTCCTTGGTTGAACATCCATTTCTTTGGTTTATTTAACTACTTTGTCGAAAATTCAAGAACTCAAAAATTCAACTTTTCGGTAGATAATTAATTTTCTTTTTTATTTAACTACTTGGTTGAAATACTTTGTTAAAATTTTTTATTTTTAAAGATTCATTATTTTAGTTGAAAATTCACTTCTTTCGTTAAAAATGTATTTGTTTGGTTAAAAATTTAATTCTTTTGCTGAAATATAATTATTTTGTTCAAATATCAGCTAGTATCAACTATGTATGTATATTACATTATTCATTGAGAAAATTGTTATTGAAAATTCAATTATTTGGTTAACAGTTGAGTTGCTTTCATAAAAAAATTTTTTTTAGTTGATGATTCGTCATTTCAGTTGCAAATTAATTTTTGTAATTGAAAATTGAACTATTTCATTTTTGTTTGAAAATTGATCTTTTATATTTGAAAATTCGATTTTTTTCAGATAAGCAATCTTCTTACTTGCAAATTCATCTCTTTATACAAAAATTCAACCATTTTGTTGAAAATACGTCTTTGTGATAAACAAATTATCTATTTGATTGAAGATTTATTTATTTGTTCGAAAAGTTAACTATTTTTCTACATATTCGTTGCTTTTTTTGTCGAAATTTCAACTACATTTAAGATTTAAAATTGAAATCTTTTTTAGTTGAAAATTCTATTAACTGGTTTAAAGTTGAACTACTTTGTTAAAATTTAATTTTTTTGTTGAAGATTCAACGTTTTAGTTGAAAATTTACTTCTTTGGGTGAAAATTAAACCATTTCTTTGAAATTTCTTTTTTCTTCTTTGAGAATTCTTTTATCTTGTTTGATAATTCTTTTTTCTTGTTTAAAACTTTTTTCCCTCGTTCGAAAATTCATCTGGTTGCTTAAAAATTATATTTTTTGTCAGATAATTCATCTTGTTGGATGAGAATTCATCTGTTTGTTTGAAAGTTCATGTATTTTGTTGAAAATCCGACCGTTTGGCAAATAATTAATTTTCTTAGTAACAAATTCATCTCTTTCGTTGAAAATATAACTATTTTCTTTAAAATTCTGTTTTCTTGTTTGAAAATTCTTTTTTCTTGTTTAAAAATTCTTTTTTCTTATTCGAAAATTCTTTTTCTTGTTTGAAAATTATTTTTTCTTGTTTGAAATTTTCGATGTTCGAAAATTCTTTTGTCTTGTTCGAAAATTCTTTTGTTTTGTTTGAAAATTCTTTTTTCTTGTTCGAAAATTCTTTTATCTTGTTCGAAAATTCTTTTTTCTTGTTCGAAATTGCTTTTTTCTTGTTTGAAAATTCTTTTTTCATGTTTGAAAATTCTTTTTTCATGTTTTTAAATTCTTTTTTCTTGTCTATAAATTCTTTTTTTGTGGTTTGAAAATCTTTTTTTCATGTTCGATAATTCTTTTTTCTTGTTTAAAATTTATCCGCTTGGTTCAAAGTTCGATTTTTTGTTAGATAAATAATGTTCTTACTTGCAAATTTATCTATTTGGTTAAACGTTCATATATTCTGTTCAAAATTAGACTTTTTGGTAAACAAATTTCTTGATAGAATTCATCTCTTTGGTTGAAAATGTAACTATTTTCTTGAAAATTCTTTTGTATGAAAATTCTTTTTTCTTGTTTGATAAATCTTTTTTATCGAACGTTCTTTTTTCTTGCTTGAAAATTTTCTTGTTTGAACATTCTTTTTTCTTGTTCGAAAATTCTTTTTTCTTGTTTGAAAATTTTCTAATTGGAAAATTCTTTTTTCTTGCTTGAAAATTTCCCTGCTTGAAAAATGTCTTATTTGTTCATTATTTTCTTGTTTGAAAATTCTTTTTTCTTGTTTATAAATTCTTTTTTCTAGTTCAAAATTTCTTTGTTCTTGTCTGAAATCTTCTTGTTTAAAAATTCTTTTTGCTTGTTCGAAATTCCTTTTTTTTGTTTGTAAATTCTTTTTTCGTGTTTAAAAATTCTTTTTTTTTTATAATTCATCTTTCTTGTTTGAAAATTTTCTTATTTGAAAATTCTCTTTTCATGCTTGAAAATTTTCTTATTTGTTAATTCTTTTTTCTTGTTTGAATAGTATATTGCGCAACAAGAGGTGAAAGGCGACAATTGCACGAGCGTGAAGTTAGGTGCCCGAGCGAAGCGAGCGCAGATATCACACGAGTGAAATTGTTGCCTCGCCCCGACTTGCGCATACACTTTTTCATAAAAAATGTATCGAAAATTTGACTTGAGATGCCTGAAACTTTGCGCCTCATCAAAGTTGTTATTCTTTGTAAATACGTAGACAGTGACAGATATAGGTTAGAATGACACGATTCTCGAAACGAGGTTCGATAAGAGGGAGAATGGTTACAGACAACTGCAGATAAAGTAGAATGTATATAATTTCGATACCGGTTACGGCGTAAAGTTACTTTCACAGTCGCCTGTTTCTACTTTATAGTCTAGGGTTGAAAACACAACTTTCGACCCGCTACGGGGACATCGAAAGTCAAATTTTCGATACATGTGTTATGAGAAATTCTTTTTTCTTGTTCATAAATTCATTTATTCCTGATTGGAAATTGTCTTGTTCGAAAATTATTTTTTCTTGTTCAAAATTTCTTTTTTCTTGTTTGAAAATTCTTTATCTTGTCTGGAATGTCTTTTTCTTGTTTATGAATTATATATTTTTTCTTTGATGATTCATTTTTCTAGTTCGAAAATTATTTTTTCTTGTTTGAAAATTTTCTTATTCGAAAATCCTTTTTTCTTGTTTGAAAATTGTCTTATTTCCTAATTCGTTGTTCTTGTTTGTAAATTCTTTTTCCATGTGTGAAAATTCTTTTTTTTTTGTTTGTTAATTTATTTTTCTTGTGCGAAAATTCTTTTTTCTTGTTTGAAAATTTTCTTTAAAAATTTGTTGTTGTTTATAAACTCTTTTTTCTTGATTGAAAATTGTCTTGCTTAAAAATTCTTTTTTCTTGTCGAATTTTGGTAAACAATTAATCTTCTTCATAGAAAATTCATCTCTTTGTTTGAAAATGTAGCTATTTTGATGAAAACCCGTTTTTTTTATTTGACAATCCGAGCTATCAGTATTTACTCATTCTGATAGTAACAGTCATTTTGAGTCGTGAGTGTAGAGAAGTGGAAAGAGCTTTAGCACACCGATCAAGTAGATATGAGAGGATCCGACAATAATTGTCAATTAGTCGACACTCATTGTCTTCCTACCCCGGTTCAAAGGAGCCCGAATTTATTTAGTCCGATTGTGACCCTCGAGCTGTTCATATCGTCAGGAAAACATTTCCGTCTTCTCGGATCTCTTGCAAAATATAATTTTCACTATTTTCGACGTCTTCAGGTAAATCGAACTATTTCTCAACTCAATTAGCATCAATCAAAATATGATCAATTAACAGCGAGGCGTTGTCCTAAGTTTTCTTTAACTAACTAATCGTTAGATAAAGTCAGAACAAAGATCATTCTATTTTAGTTAGAGTTCGATTAGATTCATGATTAACAATTTTTTACATGTTGATAAGATAAATTTAAGTAGTACTTGGCTATGAAAAATTATAAAAATGATATAAATGATTTACGGTGAGTACAATACGATACGCATTGCAATATTAAATTCCGGAGATATTGTTCTTTTTTAATTATTAATTAATGGCAAAGAAAATCTGTGGCGCCAGGGGGTTGGGGGAGGTCACTGGAAGTAAAGTTGCGAACTTGGATAAAATTTAGTTTAGGTAGAAATTCTAATTTGTTAAAAATTTAATTATTTTTTCGAAAATGTCCATTTTTATGTTGAAGTAATTTTTTTTTTATCAAAAATTCAACTTTTAGAAAATTAATCTTCTTGGTTAAAAAAAATCATCTTTTGGGCTGAATTCTTATTGTTGAAAATTAAATTTTTTGTCAGAGATTCATTATTTTATTTTTAAATTCAACTCTTTGGTTAAATATGTAAGAGCTTTGTTGAAAAAAATTTTTTGTTATTAAGAATTAATATTTTATCTGAAAATGTAACTATTTCATTTTTTGTTCGAAAATTATATTTTTCCATTAAAATTTGATCTTTTCTGGTTGAAAATTAAACAGTTTGACTGAAAATGTATGTTTTTTTTTTGAAAATTGGTCTTTTTGTTAGAAGTTTAATCTTTAAAGTTTTTGGCTAAAAATCAATATGTTTTCGTTGAGAATTCAAATATTCTATTAAAATTTCTTATTTTTTAGTTTAAAAAAATGAACTATTTGGTTTACAGTTGAACTACTTTAGAAAAAATTGCTATAATTGATGCATCATTTTATTTGAAAATTTATTGGTTTACATTTTTTTCGAAATCTTCAAAAATCCACATTTTCTTTAAAATGTTTTTGAAATAAATTTTTTTTTAAATTATTGTTGAAAAACATAAGTTAAAGAAAAATAGTTCAATCTTTAACCGCAAAAAATGATTAACTTTTTAAACTTGAAATAAAAATGCAACTATTTGGTTGAAAGTTTAGTTACAAGTTTTTGAATTTTGTTGAAAAATCGTTCTTTTTGGTTAAATTCAATTCTATTTTTTATTAAAAATTAAAACATTTTTTATGTTCAAATATGAACCATTATATCTTTTTTTTTAAATTAAACATTTATTTTTCATTTAAAAGATTCATAATTTTAGTTCACAATGCAGCTATTTTGCTTAAAATTAACTTTTTCGTTGAAAATTTGTTTTTTTGGCTACGAAATTCAACAATTTGATAGAAAATTAAATTATTCGGTAGAAAGTTATTTTTTTGCGTTGAATTTCTACTTTTCGGTTAAAAATTCAATTATTTTATGAAAAATGCGTACTTTTTTTGGAAAATTTAACAAATTGGAAGAAAACGCAACGATTTGTTAAAAAATGTATTTGTTTTGCAGCAAATTCGCTTTTGTAAATTGAAAATTATTATTTTAAAAAATGAAAATTTAGCAACATTTTTGGTTAAAAATTGATTTTTTTTAACTACAAATTCGACTACTTGGTTGATGTTTTTGTTTAAAATTATTTTTGAATGAAAATTAAAATAGTTTTTTTAAATATGCATTAACTATTAGATTTTTGGTTTAACATTAATTTTTTAGGTTGGAAATTCAACTTCTTGATTGAAAATTGTAACGTTATTAAAAATTTATTTTTCAGGTTTTTCTGAAAAGTTCGCCCTTTTGGCTTAAAAATTCAACTGTTTCATGAAAAATTCTTCCTTTTCTCTTTAAAATTCAACTGTTTGATTTTAAAACATTTTTTTGTTGAAAGTTTTGACCATTTCGTTGAAAATTGAAATGTTTTGATAAAATAATCTTTCTTGGTTGGAAATGGATATTTTTTTTTTGCTCGAAAGTTCATGTATTTGCATATTTTTTTCTTGGTTGTGAAATAAAAAAAAAATTCTTTGGAGGTTGCAAATATTCTTGTAATTGAGGGTCGTAATTCATAAGTGGCTGACGGAAAAGGCACTTAATTATTAGTCACCAACTGATACCGGCTCTGCCGACAAAAGGAAACCCGAAGCACTTACAAAATTGTTGTAATCCGAAAATTTAAACCAGGCAGTTGTTCCTTGCCTTTATATTTTTATGACTTTCAACATTTTAATTATTGAATTAGCAATTAATGGTCGATTGCATAAAAATTCCAAGATTTAAATCTATTCCCATTTTTTGCATCATAAAAGTATAAAATTTCTTTAATATATTCTGGCGATTTTATTATTATTATTATTATTATTCAAGCTTAAAGGAAAAGAGAGATAGCAGATCATCCTATCGCAATTTAAATGTCCCTTAAGAGTACAAAGTCTACTTTCTGCAATGAATCAGAATCTGTTTTTGATCAGTAAACATTCTCTTTAAACTTCAATTCTGCATAAATAATTTAATATTTCCTGTGTATTGTTAATATTGTTATATTTTGTCAAAACATACCTTTTGTTATCTATTATAGGTATAAATAATTCTTAGATTTTATTTTCAATGCCTTATTATTAAAATAAATAATATTTATAATAGTATTTTGTAATAACTCTTTAATAATTAATCAATAAACAAACCTTAAAAAAAAATTGAAAAACTATACATTATTTGTTGTTGAAAATCTTAAAAAATCTACATTTTGTTCTAAATGTTTTGAAATATTTACAAGTTTTTAATTATCTTTTAATCTTCTCAAAACTTCTAAATGTCTCTTGGATTAACCCGAATATTTTCTCAAATTTTGTATTATTGAAAATCGAAAAATGTTGATTTAAAATGTTTTATATTCTTTTTCTAAATTTTAAGAAATTATATGAAATCTTTTTGAATTTTCTCTTAGTATTCATTAAAAAAAAATCAAGAAATTTGTCCATGAATCTTTAGAAAACTTTTTTATTCTCTTCAAACCTTTTACATTTTTAGAAATCTTTTAAAATTTTGTATTATTTTTGAAAAGGATGCATCTTCAAGAAAATAGTTGAATCTTCATCTTGCATTTTTTAATCTGAAAACATACATTGCCAACAAAAAATATAATAGTTAATATTTTAACAAAGAGAATTTTAACTTTTAATAATAAAAAAATTGAATTCAGACAAAAAGACGAATTTTCAGCCACAAACATTTTTAACGAAAAAAATTTATTATCAAAAAAAAAGGTTAACCCAATAGTTGAACTTTCAATCAAATAGTTGAATTTTTAGTCTCAAATAATCACTTTTCAACCAAAAATGCAATAGTTAAATTTTCATTACAAAAAATGCAATTATCAAAGAAAATTTGCTACAAAACATACATTTTTTATCAACTTGTTTAATTTTTAAGGCATACAGTACCAATTTTCCATCAAATAAGTGAATTTTCAACCGAAAAGTTAACTTTGAATAAAATAGTTTAATTTTTAACTAAAATTCTGAATTTTCCACTGCAGTTAGAAAAATGAATTTTCAAACAACCAAAAAACTAATTTTCAACAAAATAGTTAAATTTACAACACAAAATTAATTTTTAACAATTACAGTTTAATTCAAACAGAAAAGGCAAATTTGTAAGAAAACCGTTGAATCCTCAACCAGAAGATTCATGTTGAACCAAACAATTGCATAAATGGGAAAGTTCTATACAAAGAGCACAATTTTTCAAAAATCTTTAAAAATAAGAAAATGGTCTTAAAATCTTCCAAAAGTATTTGATATTTTTAGAAATCTTCTAAAATTTTATTTAAAAATTAATTTTCTAAAATAGAAAAAGATTCATAACTTGTACAGGAATCTAAAGAAATATTATTTGTTTTCTTGAGGTCTTTAAAAATTCTTGAAAAGCTTCCAAATTTCTTAAAATTATTTTCGAACAAATAATTAATTTTCAACATATTAGTTGAATTTTCAAACAAAACAAAATTATTTTTTTAACTAGTTGCATTTTTAACGACAAAAAACCATTAAATTTTTACCAAAAGACATGATATTCTTACAAAATAGTTAAATTTTTTAACCTGAAAAGAAAAATTTTAAACTAAGGTGATGAATCTTCAGCCAAAAAATGAATTTTTAACAAAGTAGTTCAAATTTGAAACAATTGTTGAATTAAAAAAAAAACGATTATTAACGAAAAATGTAATACTCGATATTTTAACTGAAAAATATTTTTATTTTAAATCAACAAATTGCAATTCATCCAAAAAAGACGAATTTTCAACTCGAAAATATGAATTAAAAACAATTAGTTCCAACCAAAGAATTTAAGTTTTTACTAAAAAGACTAGTATTTAGAAAAATATACCAAGTCTCAACTCAAAAAATCCATTTTGAACGAAACATGGAATCGTTAAATTATCAGATAAAAAAAATTAATTTTGAAATAAAAAGACTAATTTACAACATAACTGTATTATTTTCAAAAACAAAATTTAGAAGAAATTAAGTTGAATTACAGAAAAGACCGGTTTCATGAAAATAGTTTAATCTTTAACCAAAAAAGATAAATTTGCAACCGATAATAGAATATTTAAATTTCCAATTAAAAATATAAATTTTTAACTATAAAAAGTAAATTTTCAATAAAATAATTAAACTCAACCAAAGAAATTAATTTTTAATGAAAACTACAAATTTTACATCAAGAAGATTAATATTCTACCACAAAAGAATTTTAAATAAAGCGCATCAATTACCAATCAAATAGTTTAATTTTTATTTTAAAAAAATTAATTTTTCAAGAAAATTATTCAACCAAACAATTAAATTTGCAACCAAAAAATATGATAATTGATATTTCAAACGAAAAAGATTTTTTTAAACAACACTATAGTCGAATTTTCAACGACAAAATACCAATTTTCAAGGAAAAAGATTAACTGTTAAGCATAAAGTCCAATTTTCAACAAAATACATGATTTTCCAACTAAAAAGGATAAATTCGCAACCAAAAAAAGAGTAGTTAAGTTTACAGTTACAAATATTTATTTTCTACCAAAAGAAGAAGAATTTTCAACAAAATAGTTAAAGTTTAAACAACAAAAAAATGAATTTTCAACCACTCGTATAATGATAAATCTTCAATAAAAAAAATTAATTTGGACCATATAGTTAAATTATGGAGCAGGAAGATGAATTTTCAACTATAAAGATTATTTTTTTACCAAGAAAGACGATTTTTCAGTAAAAGAAAATAAAATTTAAACCTTTTTTTTTTTAGTTATATTACTAGTTCAATTTTCAACAAAATAGTTCAATTTTTAACCAGAGTCAATTTTAACGAAATTTAGGAATCTTTAAACAAACCAAAAATGAATTTTTAACCAAGAAGATTAATTTTCTCCTAAAACAGAAGAATTTTCCACCAAAAAAGATAATTTTTCAATCCATAATGGAATAGTGATATTTACCGTTAAAAATTAAATTTGAACCATAAAAACAAGTTTTCAACATAAACATTAAATTTTCAATAATAAAAAAAATGAATTGTCAACAAAAACGATGATTTTTTCACCAAGAAGATTAATATTGAGGACGCACAAATGTAAATTAAAATTAAAATTGTAAGTCAGGGTGAACATACTTCATGAGCCAGCACTGAGAAGACTCATCGGAAAATGTTGGAATTTTCCGACGAGCCTCAAATGCAGTGCTCCGAATTTTGGGATATTTTTGTACTGCGCATGCGTCTCGTCAAGAACTAGATTAGTTATCGTTGGCGCGCTTATTTGAAATGATTAATTTTGTTTTTGTTTATAATGGTTTATAACAAATAATAATTGCAAAGTGCATAAAGATATTAAAAATGCTTTAGAATAGATATTTGTGATAAAAAAAGGTATTCCTTTATTTAAATTAAAAGTCCATTATTCATTTTTGAAGAATAAAAATCAAATAATTGTATTATTGTTCAATTAATAAGTATATTTTGTGATCAAAGAATTAGTTCTAATAATTTAAGAAGTATTAGTTGTTGTAAACAATCTTCTTGCACATTCAATTATATTAAATAAACGCGCCAACGGTAACCAATCCAGTTGTTGACGCAAGGCATGCGCAATACGAAAAGATCTCAAAATTGGGAGCGCTGCTTCCAAGAGTGAAGGGTTGTTTGTGAGTGGTGAACAGGTGAGGGGTGAGGGGTGAGGGTGATTAAGGAGTGGCGTCACTTCGACAGTTAAAGTTTGCCAAGAGCATCGACCGCAGGTGCTACAGATCCTTTGCCTTTTGGAAAAATCGATAATCGATTTCCAATTGTTTTCTCCGGTAATTTTCTTTTTATTGCATTTATTTTATTAGTTATTATTATTTATTAATTATTATTATTATATATTCACGCATTTATCAAGCAATAGACTTAATTTGTTACTTTTCTTTATCCGGATTGTTAATCTTCTTTTTTCAATGCCATAATTTATTTATTTTTGTTATTAATAAATCTATATTCAAGGTAGTAAGGAATTTTCAATCATTGTACCCGAAAAATTCATATTTCCCACGCCTGAGTGAACACCGCACATCCCCTTGCAGCTTCTCTCACCCATCCCAGGGACGCGGTGTTAATTCTTGGAAACACTAAATCCAGATTCGACTGTAGTTACAATATCAGTTTCAAAAATTAATTTTTAACAAACAAAAGATCGAATTTTGAACAAAGTAATTGATTTTTTAACCTTGAAGATTGACTGTTTTTCTTCCAACAAAAATTTCTGAGTTTTAAACAAAATAATGAAGTTATTTTTTCATTCCCTAAGTATATAAATATTAAAATGAAGTTTTTCGAGGTAAATATTTTTATTTAAATAATTTGTTAAAATTTTTACAATATTTTAATAATTTTTAATACATTTGAAAAATTGTAAACAAAATTTAGGTTCTGATAAATCGGAATTCAATCGTCACAGTACGATGTACTGTGAGCAAAATATTAAAACATATTTATTGGGCATTTTATTCCGAAAAATATTCAATTTAAAGAATGCAGGGATAAATTAATACAGTCCATGCCAGTTTTAGATTTTTTGCAAAAAATTATGGAATTGGAATAACTGAAATTTAATTTACATTAGCCAAATTACTCAGTACCGAATGCCGAAACTCTTCTGAAAGGCTTATTCAAATTTACGTAATTATGAATTCAATAACAAGACTTTCGATTATAAGACAAATTGTATTCTATTATCCTAATTTTAAAATCTAAATATTCTACACTCTTATAGGAAAAAAATTGATAAGCGACCTATTTTGGAAATTTGACTTTTTCACCATTGTTTCATGGATTGGAATGTTAATTCATTATTCAATCGTTCAAAATTCAATGATCAATTATCTTTAATTTTCAGCAATAGAATTTTCAACAGTTGTATATTCAATTTACTTCAATTTTCAACAGTTGGAAATTAAATTTTTAACAACTTAATTTTCAGTTTTCTTAAATTAAATTTTTTAACCATTACATTTTAAACAATTGTATTTTCATCTGCTGAAAATTCAATGATCAATTTTCATAAATTTTCAGCCATCGAATTTTCATTTGTTGAAAATTCAATTATCAATTTTCTTCCATTTTCAACAATTTTGTTGTTTTCTTCCATTTTCAACAGGACTTAATTTCCGCGTAATTCAAATATTGTATTCTCAAATGTAACATATTTTAGGAGAATTTTTTCAATTTTCAACAATCAATCATTCAATTTTCTATTGTTGCTAATTCAATGTCAATTTCTTTAAATTTTTAAAAGAGAAAAATTACATTTTCTTCCATTTTTAACATTTGAAAATTGAATTCTCAACCATTCAAATTTTATTTTTCTATTGAATTTTCATCTGCTGAAAATTCAGTTTTCTTCCATTTTTAAAAGTTGAAAATCCGATTTGCTTGAGTTTTCAAGGGTAGCATTTTTTTCTGTTTGCTTATTAAATGTTCAATTTTCAACATTTAAAAATTCAACTTTCAATCATTTTCTTCCATTTTTAACAGAAAATTAATTTTTCTTTTCACTTTTCAGCAGAAAAAATTCAATTTTTAATGATTGAACGTTCAATTTGTTTTAATTTAAAAAAATTGAATTTTCGTCTGTTGAAAATTCAATGATCCTCACTTTTCAACTTGAAAATTCATCTTCAATTTTTAAAAGTTGAAAATTCAATTTTCTTGAATTTTCAACGGTTGAATTTGTTTCTGTTTGCTAATTAAATGTTCAATTTTCAGTCATCTTCTTCAATTTTCAACAGAAAATTCCTTTTTTTTTTAATTTTCAACAGTTGAAAATTCAATTTTTAACAATTAGAATGTTCAGTTTGTTTTAATTAAAAAAAAATTGAATTTTCGTCTGTTGAAAATTCAATGATCTATTTCCTTAATTTTTTACTGTTGCAAAATCGTGTTCAATTTTTAAAAGTTGTAAATTCAATTTTCATACGTTTTCAACAATTCTTCATTTTATTCTCTTCAATTTTTAACAGTTGAATTGTCTACTGTTGCCAATTCCATTATTAATTTCCTTCAATTTTCAACGATTCAATGTTCAGTTTGCTTTAATTTAAAACAATTGAATTTTCGTCTGTTGAAAATTCAATGATCAATTTCCCTAATTTTCAACTGTTGAAAATTCAGTTTTCATCCGTTTAATTCTCTTCAATTTTTAAGAGTTGAATTTTTTACAGTTTCCGTCAATTTCCTTCAATATTTTCAACATTGAAAAATTCAATTTTCTTCAATTTTAAAATGTTGAGTTTTCTACTGTCGCTAATTAATTAGACTTTTTCTTCCATTTTATCAGTTAAAAATGCAATTCTCAACGATGGAATTTTCAATTTTCTTTCATTTAAAACAATTGAATTTTCATCTGTCCAACATTCAATGATCAAAATCCTTCAATTTTTAAAAGTTGAAAATTCAATTTTCTTTAATTTGCAACATTTAATAATTCAATTTTCAATAGTTTAAAATGTAATTTTAAACGATTAAATTCTTATCTGTTGAAAATTCAATGATCAATTCTCTATAATTTTCGACAGTTAAAAAATTTAAGTTTCTTGCATTTTTCAATCGTCTATACTTTTCAAATGTAGAATTTTCCACTAATTCAAGTAACATTTTCCATAAATTTTCAACAGTTAAAAATTAAAATTTCTCCAATTGTCAACAGTTGAATATTCAATTTTATTCAATTTTTAAAAGTTGAAAATGCAATTTTCAACTTCCGGTCGAAAAGAAATTTCGCGCGTAATTCAAATATTATATTCTCAAGTGTAGTATACATTTAACGAGATAAGAGGAAAAATATAATGTTATGAAGTTTTTCGAGAATCGGGGAAAACGCCTGCGATTTTTGAAATTTTAATCTCGATAAACATTCCTGAATGCAGCATAATAAAATTGTGGAATGTAGAATGTAGATGAATCTGATGGGGGGAAAAAATTGTAATTGTAATGCCTTTCTCTTTGGATTTGCAGCCTCGTCAGCATTGATTCTGAAGACAGAGGCTGACGACAACCGATTGTCCAGTCTGTCTGGAGACGACATAGGCTCTGAGGTAAGAAGAGGCGTCGGAACCGACAACGCAGTCGCATTTACAACCCAAATTATGGATTCGGCTTCGACGCAGCCGAACATGTTGAACAACGCCGACTACACCGTAGGTCAGTCTTAAAATCAAAAACAATATTATTTTTCCAATTTTCAATTCTTTTTTAATTCCTTCTCAATTTGACATCATCAATTCCCGATTTCTATTTATTTATCTCTCGGTCGGTTCAGTGACCAGTGACTCTCAAGTGTTTTGAAATTGTATCGCATATTGAAACGTGAGATCTGTGGCTTCATCTCCAGTGGCTATAAGGTTTATGGTGCGCAGTAAGGTGATCCAAAAATGAATTAGATCTTTTCTCGAATTTTCATGCATATCGCCTGGAAATTTATTTGAATTCACACAAAAATGATTTTTTTTTTTAATTACACAGGCCGACAAAATTTGACAAAGGTCCGGAACCAGAGACCAGACCTAGTATACCCGAAGGTTTTTGCTGCGCTGAATCCGAATCCGACCTCA
>NC_046658.1:168052779-168058803 GCF_010883055.1 Belonocnema kinseyi | reverse complement strand
ATATCCGTGAAAAGTGAAATTTTTCATATTTGAATCCGCCATATCTCGGCTATGAAAAATCTTATCAAAAAGTTAGGCATCGCATTTTGAAGGTAAAGAGTAATTATTTACGATGCCATTGTCAGTTTGTGAAAAAAAAAATTTTCGCGATGTTACGGGGCCTCGAACACATCAAAATAACGGGTTTTTGACCCTTTTAGGTTAGAATATCTCGAAAACTGAGGGTGATGGAATTTTTCTGAGGTCAGATTCGGATTCAGCGCAGCAAAAACCTTCGGGTATAGTAGGTCTGGTCTCTGGTTCTGAGAATTGTTGGCCTGTGTTATATTAAGAGGTTTTTCGCAAGCCCCATGAAGTTTAATACATATTTCCCATAAGAAAAAAATACGTTTTTGTAAATTTTATGCAGAATCGTTAATATTAAGTGAGTCGAATTGAAACTCAATTTTTTCCACATTTTTTTGCTTTTGCTAATTCAATTATCAATTCCCTACAATTTTCTATAGTTGAAAATTTAATTTTTAAACGATTAAATTCAAAATTTTCTTTAATTTAGAAAATTTCAATTTTCATTTATTGAAAATTCAACTTTCAATTTTAACTGTCTAAAACTGAATTTTCTTCCGTTTTCAATAGTTGAAAATTCAATTATTTTTCAATTTTTAACAGTTGAAAATAAAATTCCTTTCTACTGTTGTTATTGAAATTGTCTCCAATTTTCAAGAGTTGATAATTCAATTTTCACATTTTTAATAGTTAATAAGTAAATTTTCTTCAGTTATCAACAGTTAATTTTTCAATTTTCAATTCTCTTTAATTTTCTACTGTTGCTAATTCAATGATTAATTTTCTTAAATTTTCAACAGTGAAAAATTCAATTTTCATTCGTTTTTAATAGTTGAAAGTTTGATTATCAACGATTCAATTTTCAGTTTTGTTTATAAAACATTTGAATTATGAAATTTCTTCAATTAACAGTTAAAAATTTCAATTTTCTTTTAATAATTCAATTTTCATTGGTTGAATTTTCAGCTGTTGTTAATTTAATTTCAAATTAGTTTTCAATAGTTGGAAATTCAATTTACTGAAATTTATTTCAACTTTCAATTTTTTGCCCGTTGGAAATACAATCCCTTACGATTTTAATTTCAGATTTCCTTAATAAAAAACAATTGAAATTTCTACTGTTGCTACTGAAATTTCCTTCAATTTTTAACAGTTGAAAATACAGTTCTCCACAATTCAAATTTCAGTTTTGTTTAATTTAAAACAATTTAATTTTCAGTTTTCTTCCATTTTTAACAGTTGAAAATTAATTTTTCTTCAATTTTCAATAATCGAAAAAACATCTTTAAACAATTACATTTTTTGTTTCCTTCAATGTAAAACAATTGAATTTTCGTCTGTTAAAGATTTATTTATCAATTTTCTTAAATTTTCCAATTTTATAACAGCTGATAAGTAATATTTCTTAAGTTACCAACAGTTCATAATTAAATTTTCTACTGTTGCTAATTCAATAAATAATTTCCTTCAATTTTCAACAGTGAAAATTAAATTTTCTTCTATTTTTAACAGTTGAAAATCTGATTATCAACAATTCAATTTTAAGTTTTCTTTATAAAACTATGGAATTATGAAGTGTCTTCAATTTTCAATAGTTAAAAATTCAATAATTTCCAATTTTTAACAGTTGAAAATAAAATTCCCTACCATTCAAATTTCTGATATTCTTTAATTTAAAACAATTGAATTTTCTACTGTTGTTACTGAAATTTTCTCCAATTTTCAATAGTTGAACATTCAATTTTCAAATTAAAACAGTTGATAAGTAAATTTTTTTCAGTTATCAACAGTTAATTTTTCAATTTTCAATTCTTTTCAATTTTCTTCCATTTTTAAAAGTTGAAAGTTCGATTATCAACGATTCAATTTTCAGTTTTCTTGATAAAACCTTTGAATTATGAAATTTCTTCCATTTTTAACGGTTAAAAATTCAAATTTCTTTTCAAAATTCAATTTTCATTAGTTGAATTTTCAGCTGTTGTTAATTTAACTTCAAATTATTTTCCAATAGTTGGAAATTCAATTTTAAACGAATGAATTTCAGTTTTCTTTCATTCGGAACAATTGAATTTTCTACTGTAGCTATTGCATTTTTTTCAATTTTTAACAGTTAAAAATACAATTCCCTGCTATTCAAATTTCATTTTTCTTTAATTTAAAACAATTGAATTTTCTGCTGTTGCTACTGAAATTTTCTTCAATTTGCAACAGTTTACGAAGAAAGTGCGACTTTCTAACTATTCTAAGAGAAAGTTGTTAAAAACAATAATAAATTGTTTAAACAATTAATCTAAACATTTAATTATTAGTAGAAAGTAGTATTTTGTGTATAAAAAATAATTTGCATAAAAAACTAAAAAAAATTATATTTAAAGAGAAAAACTAGCAAACCCTAATTTTTCACTTATGGGATTTTTTGGGACCCTATACAACAGACTTATGGTGGTGATATTAAAAAAAATAATTTTTGATTTTTATTGTATCCCATAATTTGAATAAAGATATTCAATTTCAATTTCTACTGTTCAATTTAATTTCAAAAACTTATGATGTGGAATTTTGCTAATATTTATAAAAAAGGAAGGATAACACCGAATGAAAATTTATATTTTCGTTTTGAAAATTCAACTCTTTTATAGAAAATACTCGCCTTTTTGACATGAAAATTCCACGTTTCGGATCAAATTTTTTTTTCTCTTTATTGACTGAAAAATCTTTCTTGAATGAAAAATCTCTTTCTTTTTTAAATTCATCCTCTGTCGTAGAAATTTCATCTTTTTTTGTTAAACATGAAACTGCTTGATTTAAAACTAATCTTTTTTAATCAAGGATTTTCAACTTTCTTTTCAAAATTCGTTTTCTTTCCTTGAATTTGTCTGTCTTTGGTTATATTTTCAACAAAAGAAAATGAATTTTCAAGGAAACAAGTTAATTTTCATCTAAAAAAAGATTGGTTTTCAAGCAAATAATTTAATTTTCCAGTAAAAAACTATTCATTTTCAAATAAAAAGATAATTTTTGAAACAGGGTAAATCAATTTTCAACAGAAGTTTCAACTAAAAAACAAAAGTTTTTCACTAAAAATGGAATAGTTATATTTTTTGTGAGAAAATTAATATATAAAAAATAGTATAATTTAATTAGAAAAGATGTTTTCAACAAAATAGTTGATTTCTCAACCATAACATAATAATTTTCAACCGAACATTTGTATTTTTAACTTAAAAAGGTTAAACTTTTGCAAAAAGTTATAAATTTTTAAATAAAAAAGACGAAAAAAACTATGAATTTTCAATCTAAAAAAGACATGTTTAACAAAGTGGTTCAAATTTCATTCAAGTAGGTGAGCGTAAAAAAAACTGAATTAAAAAAAAAATTGAATTTAACCAAAAAAATAAGGTTTTTCCACAAAATAGTTGATTCCTCAAACAAAACATAATAATTTTCCACCAAGCCGTTGCATTTTTAACCAAAAAGGTGAATTTTCTTCCAAAGAGTTTAATTTAAAAAAAATTAATTTCTAACTAAATAGTTAAATTTTCAACCAAAAAAGATGACCTTTATTAAAACTGTTAAAAATTTATCAAGATTGTTATAAAATTTGTTGAATTTTCAACCAAATAATAATATTTCTAACAAAATAATACAATTTTTAATTAATGAAAGATGATTTCTAAACCACAAATACAGTAGTAGGCTTTTCAGCTAAATTAAAATCATTTTCTCACTTTTACCTTTACTTATTAATTAATAATCTAAACCAATTAAATTGAATATTTTGAAATTAAATCTTAAATAAATGAAATTGATAAAGTTACGCAACATTTTACTGTTGTCAGATTCAATTTTGAAATTTTATGTAAATGATGTGAGATTGAAACGGGGATCAAAGTCCACTTTTACTTTTCTTCTAGACTAATAAAGTCTGAACTTCTAAAATGAATATATTACGTAAAAAATGGCAAATTTCTCGGGCTATTTGTGAAATCTCATAAACAAGTTCTTATTGTAATAATTATAAATAATTAGAGCGACGCAGAAGAGAAGCTGCCAAATGTACTTTGAGTTTATTCGATTTATTAAGTCTAGCTCGACATTTCAGGTTCAATTCTAGAGTTGTCTACTTTATTGGAAATAATTTATATATTATTGCGATCGCCCCCCCCCCCCTCAGATATTTATTCAACCAATTTATTTATTTCAGGCAAAAAGATTAGTTTTCTACCAAAAAAGTCGATTTTTCCACATACTATATACATTGTCAACAATGTAGTTGAACTTTTAACTTTAAAAAATCAATTTTTAACTAAAAATGGAATAGTTAAACTTTCATTAAAAATATTTTTTATATATAAAATTAAGTTTTCATCAATTAGTTTAATTTTCTACCACAGTGTTGTATTTCCAAGAAAGAAAGAAAAACTTATCTACACAAAAAAAGTAATTTTTAACCAAAAAGTTACGTTTTTTACCAAAAAATAGATTTCATACTAAAAAAAAAAGCATTTTCAACCAAATGCATACATTTTTAAATAAATAGATGAATTTAAACAAAAAATATAATAGTTAATATTTCAAAACACAAGGATTTACATTTTTAATAAAAAAAATGGAATTCTACAAAAAAAGACGAATGTTCAACAAAGTGCTCAAATCCTCCACTAAAACAGATCAATTTTCAACAAAAAAGTTGCATTTTTAACAAAAAAGATTGGTGTAAAAAAAAATTTTTTTGAACAAAATGCATACATGTTTAATTAAATAGTTGAGCTTTCAAACAAGTAGTTCAATGTCTAGTTTTGAAAAAATAATTTTTCAACAAAAATGAAATATTTCAGTTTTTATTGGAAAAAAATAATTTTCAATTTAAAAAATATTAATTTTCTAACGAATAGTTGAATTTTCTACTGAATTGTTGAATTTTGAACTATAATTATTCATTTTTCACCAAATGAGATGAATTTTTAATAAAGTAGTTCAACTTTTCACCATAGAGTTGAATTTTCAACCAGAAAATATAAATTATCAACAAACAAAAAATATTTTCTAACAAACAGTTCAATTTTCTACCAAATTTTTGAATTTTCAAGCCAAAAAGACGGATTTTCTACCGAACTGTTGCATTTTCAATCCAAAAATATGAATTTTCTTCAAAAAGGTTCATTTTTAACAAAAAATTGTGAATTAATTAATTGTGAATTTTCAACAAAAAATTCAATTTTCAACGAAAAAGTTGAATTGTGAAGTAAACTTATAAATTTTCTACCAAAAAAGATAAATTTTTACTGAAGTAGTTCAACTTTCAACCAAAGAGTTGAATTTTCAACCCGAAGACAAGAATTTTCATCAACAAAGTTAATTTTCAATCAAAGAATTGAATTTTAAACCCAAAAATATGAATATTCAACAAAAAAATTAATTTTCAACAAAATACTTCAATTTAAAAAAATAGTTATTTTTTAGCGAAATTACTTAATTTTGAACTAAAGTTATGAATTTTCCACCAAAATGGATGAACTTTAAATAAGGTAATTTAACTTTTAACCAAACAGTTGCATTTTCAATCCGATAATATGAATTTTAAACGAAAAAGTGAATTTTCTAACAAATAGTTGAATTTTCTACCAAATTTTTTAACATCCAAGCCAAAAAGATAAATTTTCAATCCGGAAATATGAATTTTCATTTTAAAAAAGTTCCATTTTAATAAAATAGTTGAGCTTTCAACTGAATTTATGAATCGTCCGCAAAAAAATGAATTTTTGTTAAAGTAGTTCTGCTTCCAATCAAGTAGTTGAATTTTTAACCGGAAAAGATGAATTTTTAACCAAAAATGTACCACATGTACATAAAAAAAGAGCATACAAAATCTCCCCCCCCCTCCGCCTATGCCCAGAAGACTTTTCACAATTTATTCATGTGCTTTTAGGTTTTAATGAATGTGAACATTAGGGTGGT
>NC_046658.1:168028925-168052679 GCF_010883055.1 Belonocnema kinseyi | reverse complement strand
CCCCCCCCCCTCACATACATTCGTTAAAGAAAATTCACAATTGCCCCTTCCGAAAAATCGACTCTTAATTTTCATTCATGCTCAACTGTCTTGTTGATTATACTATTGAATTTACTACACGCGCCGATATCAGCATAAGATCACAAGGCTCGTGTTACTGAATACAAAGTTTGCATCCGTTTTCCAACATAAATGACTCATAATCATGCATATGCATATGCACAAGATGGAATCGCAAACGTACGTATTTGCAATCTAGAGAAGCAAGTACATTTGTTCACATTCAGAAAGTTTTATAAAATTATTTGTGATTTGCAAATTTTTTTAATCTGTATTCAAATTCGAGAAATTTAATTCAGAATAAATCAACTTTTTTTATTTTGCTTTGACGTCCGGGATTCCAATCTAATTAGAAAATTTTTGCAAACTGAAGACAAAAGAAGAATCTAATGATTAGATAGGAAAAACACTGTCTTAATGTTTTAATCAAAAATGAAGAAAAAATCTCGTTTTAAAAAATTTTTTTTATTGTTAGTCTTTTGAAAACACAATGAAAAAACATTTAGGAAAAATCTACAAAAGTTTCGGTGTGATTCAATACCCGTTTCAAGGTAATATGAAATACATTTTTTTCAAGTCAAATTGAGATTTTTTTGCTTATTTTCTTCAGATTAAAAAAATATTTCTGATTCATTAACAAAAGAAGGAACAGGATTCAGAGGTTGCCTTATTTTTTCTTCTACTTTTTTAAAACTTTTTTTTAAGGGGGTAGTACAGGAACTTTTTTTTTTTAAAAATCGATTTTCCAAAAATGACGAATTCTTGTATTAAATATATGTAGAAATGCTGTGGAAGTGGTTATTTTGGTCCGAAAATTCAGGAACATGTCAAAAAATCATAATTTTTTCGATGCATTTTAGAAAAAAAAACTTAACGCGTTTTTTTCGAAACACCTTTTTTCGACCTAGTTGGCATGATTAAAGAAAAACTACTGGGCCGATCGGACTGAAATTTTTACAGCTTATTCTGCACGTGTGTGCTTATCGTTCTAACCGCCAGAATTATTACTGATTAATATTTAATCCTTTTTTAAGCAATTTATGGTTTAAAAAAAGTTTCAAAATTTTCAAATTTGCCATTTTGTATTATTTTTTTCGGATTTTAATTTCTTCTGTCCCGAATATGACAACAACTCTTTAACAATATTGCGAATTATTTTATTAACATGAAAAAAATTCTTTAAAAAAAACATCTAAGTTCCTGTACTAAACCCTTTAATTAAATGGAGACACTTGAGTGTGTTGTCCAAATCAGATCTTTGGATTGTTGTTTTTTTTTTCATCTCCAAGTATTTTGTTATTTCTTTATTCTACAATTTGATTTGAAATTTTATCATTGCGTTGAAAAATAAGCTATTTTTTTTTAAACATCTATTACTATTTTTTTGAAATTTCGTTTTTTTAAAATAGTTTTCTTAACTGAAAATTTAACTTCTATTTTTGACTGAAAATTGATGGTTTATAATATTAAAATCAACTATTGTATTTTTCATTGAAAATTAATTTTTTTGCTTAAAAGTTCTCGTTTAGTTGCAAATTCGTATATTATGGTGATTTGTTTACTTAATTTTATAACTGAAAAAAATTATCCCGTTTTTAGTTTACAATTCGTCTTTTGTGGTAAAAATTAATCTTCTTAGTTGAATCTTGACAAACTTTTTTCAAAATTTACTTTATTAGCTGGAGATGTTTGAAAACTCGTTTTTTTGTTTTTTAAATTTTATTTTTGAAACTGAAACTTTAACTGTTATATAATGTTTGAAATTTGATCGTTTTCAGTTGAAAATTCAACATTTTTCTTCAAAATTAAATATTTTATTTAACATTCAATCTTTTTATTAACTGAAAATTTGTCTTCTATTTTTTGTTGCAAATTGATTGTTCTTAGTGTCAAATTCATGTATTATTTGGAATATTCTTTTCTTTTTTAATTCGTTTATTTAATTAAAAACTTAATTATTCCATTTTTAACTGAAAATTGATCGTTTTAGTTAAAAAAAACTCAACTATTCAATTTTACGTTAAGAATTCATTTGTTTTAAAATTTATCTATATGATCGAAAGTTAAACAATAAATAAAAAATAAAATAAAAATATATAATAAAATAAAATAAAAAATAAATAATAAAAAAACAATAAATCTTTTTTAGTTGAAAATTCATCTCTTTTAGGATTAGAAATTTTTTTAAAATTAGAAATTCAATTTTTTGGTTCAAAGTTAATCAGTTCTGGTTAATCATTCAATTATTTTGTTAAAAACCCGCCTTTTTTATTGAATTCGTCAGTTTTTAATTTAAAATTAAAACCTTTATTGGTTGAAATATAAACATTATATTTCTTAGTTGCAAGTGATTGTTTTTTGGGTTGGATTCCACTGTTTTTGGGTTAAAAAAACACATTTTTTTTTTGAAAATTGAAACATTAACTATTTGTTGAAAATGCAAGTAGTTTGTTAAAAATTATCTTTTTTTTTTGTCGAAAATCTAACTTTTTTTGTCGCAAATTCGTCTTTTTTTGATAGAAAATTCGTACTTTTTAATGAAAAAAAAATATTTTTTTTGCAGGAAAAGTTCTTGGTGGAAAATTGATCTTATGGTTAAAAATTCAACTGCCTTCTAAAAAGTTAGTCTTTTTGATTTGAAGATCTGTTAAAAATTGGTCTATTTTGGTAGAAAATCAATCTTTTTTTGGCTAAACACTGAACTGTTTTGTTAAAAATAAATATTTTGATTTGACCGCAATTTTCTTCAAACTGATTTTCAGAATAAATAAATAAACAAACAATTCAAATTTATTCAGAAGTGTTAAAAAATTTTCCTATATAAAAAATGCTATTAAACAAAATGATAAACAGAATAAAAAATGATCCCGTTTTTTAATTAAATATCTTTTTCGTCGATACTCACCGAGACGCATTCCACCTTTCAGAGAAGACTGATGGGAATTTCCGGTGTTTAACAAAAATATAATACGATCTTTGAATTGGGAATCGCAAAACTATTTATAATGTTTGCTCTACGGCCCCTTAGTCACTTTCCTTGATGATCAAAGTTCAGTATGTCACATTTGTATTCATCTTTCCCGAGACGAGAGAGATAGAAAAACTTTGAACTAAGTTAAAATTGTATCAACCTTTTTATCTAAATTCTTAGTTGCTATCCTGGAAAATGCAAATATTTATAATAAAAAAAAATTATTAACTGAAAATTTATTTGCAGACGTTGTTTTACCAACCCTCCTGATCGCTTTGCTCTTTGTCGGCAATGCTGTTATCGTCTACGTCATCTTCCAATACCGAAAAAGGTAAGTCAAAATTTCTGCAAATTTAATTAGTGCCTCCGAAAATAATGTTCAATTCTCGTTAATTTCACGGTCTGCTCCCGTTTAATTTTTAATTTGTTCGGTCTGGTAATTATCCTTTATTTTTTTTTACCCAATGCAGAATTTTAATTCGTTTGGAAAATGTCTGGTTCCAACTCAAAATTACGGGTTTTATCGCAAATTCAAAGACGGAATTATACTTCATTACATTTTTTTTTATTTAGGTTTTTTGAATCCATTTTTAAATCTCAGCATCAGAATTATTTTAAAAAATTCCCTGAACCATCACAAAATTTAAAAAATCCACTGTTCCAATTCAGAATTAAAATATTACTTATTACAAAATCTTTTCCCTTTCAAGTCAGAAATACGATTCTTTTGGAAAATTCTGTAATTTAATGGGTTTTTTAATGTTCTGAAATATTTTGTAGTCCTTGAAATTGTTGTAAGATCTTTTTTTTTTTTTAATTCTTTTGGAAAATTCTTAAATTCAATTCAGAATTACATGCTTCGAATAAATTTTCTTTTCCAAATCTCAAGATTATAATTTTTCTCCGTAGTTTTTGAAATATTTGTGAAATCATTGTAAAATTTCCTAAAATCTTGGTGAAATCTCTGAAAACTTAAAAAAAAATCTTTGAAATTTTCTGCATTATTTTGTAATATTTGACATTTTTGTGAGATCTTTACAATCTTTGAAGTTCTTTCGAAGTCTTTGAAATCTTCTGTAATACTTTATAATGATTAATTAATTCAAAAGTCTTTTTGAAATAATTTGAAACAATAATTTAAAACATTTTTTTATTTTAAGAATTAAAAATTCTACAGAAATCGAATGTTCCTTTCTTTTGGAAAATTTCTTGTTCCAATAAAAAATTATGATTTTTATCGAAAATTCCAAGACGGAATTATATTTAATTATATTTTGTTTTTTTTCTTAATCTAGGGTTTTGAAATCCATTTTTAAAGCTCAGAATTACAATTATTTTGAAAAATTTCATGCACTAACTCAAAATTTTTTTTTCAAAAATTGCCTGATGCAAATCGGAATCAGAATTATTTTCGAAGATTCCTTGTTTTAAGACAAAATTGTAATGTTTTTGAGAAATTCAGTGATTCAATTCACGATAAATTCAAATAAATTTCCTGTTTCATCTATCAAAATTGTAATTTTTTACGAAATGAAAGATTTCTTTGTTTTGGCAGAATTAGAAAAAAAAACTGAGTTTTTTCTGCAAAATTATCAAAATGTAAACACTTTTATTTATACGTCTTTAAATTAAAGAACTTTATTTTATCTCTTTAAAATTGTAGAACTTTTAGTTTTAAATATTTAAAATTAAACTTTTTAATTTTTTAAATATACAATTAACATTTCTGCAGGTTTTACCATTATAAATTTTAATTTTGAATTATTAATTTTTATGATTAACATCCAAATTTTCTTTGATTTGAAAAATACATTTTTAAAATTTGTTTAAAAACTTTTGTATAAGTTTTGAGTTAGAAATGTTTAAATAATATAATTTTCATGTTTAAAATTATATGACAGAAGATTTCAAGGATTTCAAAACATTTAAAAGATTTTAAAAAATATCAAAGATTTTGAATAATACCAAAAGATTTTAAAAATTCCAAAAGATTTAAAAATTCCAAAAGATTAAAAAATATTTCAAAAAGTTTAAAAGATTTCCAACATTTTACCACGATTTCACCAAATTTTTTAATATTTCGCATATACTTCAAAGATGACAAATTATTTGACAATATTTCAAAGAATTCGCCAAATTTTTGAAGATTTCAAAGATATAAAAAGATTTTAAAGATCACAAAATACTTAAGAAAATGTAGGCGATTTCACAAATTCCATAAAAAGATTTCACAAAGATATAAAAATATTTCAAAGTTGTTAAAAATTCTAAACGATTTTACGGATTTCACATTGATTACAAAAATTACAGAAAATTTCAGAAGATTTCAGAAGATCATCAAAAAGATTTTAAAGGTTTCAAAAATTCCAAAAGATTTAAAAATATTTCAAAAGGTTTAGAAGATTTAAAAGATTTCCGAGATTCTACCATTATTTCAGAAACATTTTTAAGATTATAAAAGATTTCTGAAAAATTAAAAAGTTTCACAAATTTTTTAAAAAGATTAGAAATTTCTCGAATTTAAAAGATTTATAATTGAACACTTGACTTTTTATTTTGAAAATAATCTACATTTAAGAATTTTCATTTACACATCCTTAAAAATTGTTTAAAAAGTTTTGTGTAACTTTTGAGTTAGAAATGTTTAACTAATATATTTTTCACGTTTAAAATTACATGACTAAATATTTTTCAGATTTCGCAAAGGTTTCAACAAATTTCCAAGTTTTGAAAATGATTTCACAAAGATTTTAAAGATTACAAAATATTTCAGAAAATTTAAAACATTTTACAAATTTTGTTTGATTAAAAAAATTACAGAACATTTAAGAATATTTCAAATATTTCGTCAAAATATCAAAAATTTCAAAACATTCCAAAGATTTAAAAAATTCCAAAAGATATAAAAATATTTCGAAAAGCTTAGAATATTTTGAATTTAAAGAATTTTTTAAATATATGTTTTTAAATTTTAAATATATGTTTAACTAATATAATTTTTATGTTTAAAATTATATGACAAAATATCTCAAAATATTATAAACATTTCGCAAAAATTTTAACCATTTTCCAAGTTTTCACAATGATTTCAAAAAGATTTCAAAAATTACAAAATATTTCAGAAAATTAAAAAGATTTCGCAAATTTTTTTTGAACATTTCCAAGATTTTACAATGATTTTAAGGATTTCACATAAATTTTAAACATTCCAAAATATTTCTGAAGATTGCTGAGATTTTGAAAAATATCAAAGATTTTGAATAATATCAACAGATTTTAAAGTTTTCAAAAATTCCAAAAGATTAAAAAATATTTTAAAAAGTTGAAAAGATTTCTAAGATTTTACCATGATTTCACAAAGATTTTAAAGATTTCACATGGATTTCAAAGATGGCAAAATATTTCAAAATAGTTTCAAAATTTCGTAAAAATCTAAAAGGTTTCGCAAATATTTAAACAAATTTCTAAGTTTTTATAATGATTTCACAAACGTTTTAAAAGATTACAAAATATTTCAGAAAATTTAAAAGATTTCACAAATTTTGTTTGAAAATTTCCAAGATTTCACATAGATTTCAAAGATTTAAAAATATTTTAGATGATTTTAAAGATTTCGCAAAATTTTATAAGATTCTAAAGATTTTGAAAGATTTTAAAGATTACAAAAGATTAAAGATTTTAAAGTTTTCAAAAAATTTTAAATATTTTAAAAGTTTAGAAGATTTCCAAGGCTTTACCATGATTTCACAAAGGTTTTAAAGATTTCAAAGATTTCAAAGATGACAAAATATTTCAAAAATTTCGTAAAATTAAAAGTTTTCGCTCAAATTTCAACAAATGTCCAAGTTTTGACAATGATTTCACGAACATTTTTAATATTACGAAATATTTCAGAAGCTTTTAAAAAAGATTATACATTTCTTCACTTTGAAAGATTTATAATTAAAAACTTGACTCTTGTTTTTAAAAATAATCTAAATTTAATCATTTTCATTTCTACATCCTTAAAATTTGGTTAAAAAGTTTTGTGTAAGTTTTGCGCAAAACAAAATATTTAAAAGATTACAAAAGTTTTCAGAAAATTTGAAAGGTTTCACAAATTTTGTTTGAACATTTCCAAGATTTCACATAGATTTCAAATATTAAAAAATATTTTAGATGATTTCAAAGATTTCGCAAAATTGTTTAAGATTCTAAAGATTTAAAAAATTCTTAAAGATTACAAAATACTTCAGAAAATGTAAAGATTTCACAAATTTTATAAAAAGATTTCTAAGATTTTACATTGATTTTAAAGATTTCGCATAAATTTCAAATATTTCTCAAGATTGCAAAGATTCTGAATAATATCAAAAGATTTTAAAGTTTTCAAAAGTTCCACAAATTTTTTAAATATTTGAAAAGTTTGGAAGATTCCCAAGATTCTACGATGATTTCACAAAGATTTTAAAGATTTCAAAGATTTCAAAGATGACAAAGATGACAAAATATTTCAATTTGAAAGATTTATAATTAAAAACATGACTGTTGATGATTTAAATAATCTAAATTTAAGAATTTTGTTTAAAAATTTTCGTCTAAGTTTTCAGTTAGAAATGTTTAACTAATGTAATTTTCATTTTTAAAATTATTTAAAATCCCCTAAACCAACTGAAAATTCCCTGTTAATTGAAAGAATTCAAATTAAATTTTCATGAAAATGAATTTCCTTTTATTTTTTGTTGTTGTAGAAAAACGCCGCCCGGAGGGGGGACAGCGGAAGAAGTGGCTCTGGATGCAGCGAGTGGCGTGCCTCCAGTTTGATTGGATCTCCAATGAATTCTAGTTTAGGACCCACCTGCGCATCTTCTAATTATGGCCTAATCATACTCAATTCAAAAATCGACGAGTCACGAAAGTGACGAGAAATCACATCTCCGATATAGTCCTGGGCGGTGCCCGGATTTCCGCATTTTCGTCTTCTTTTTTCGCCGTGAAAAGAAGCTCCATGTGCCAGAGAAGAACAGATGCCCTATGGCGTATCTGCTCTCAAATTTATATTCCCATCTATTTTTTTCTACATTCTCCCCCCCGCCCCCTCTCTTCTTTTTGTACCCACTGGCATCTCAGCAATTTTCAAAAGCATTTAGTTTCATCTGACGTTCTCATTAATTTTAATTTTATTAACGTGCTATCACGACTATTATATGTATATGTATACTTTTACGAAGTTGTATTATAATGTAGGGAGATATATGTATAATATATATATATTTCGTCCATATTGTAGCTAAGTTAAAATAAACGGATGTTTTCGTAATAATTTTTATCGTCATTTTATTATTACGAGGGGTGTTCGAAAAGTAAGTTTCCCTAGTCTGCCGTTTTGCCCCAGCGCCATCTAGCGAGGTGGAACCGAACATAGTTTTAGTTTAGGATATACCGATAAGAGCGGAACCGGTCTTAGGTGCCGAAACAAATTTTTTCATCATTAGCGGCTCGGCAACCATGGAGCTACCTGTGAAAAACGTGTCCACTTGTGAGTTGCGTGCAGTTATTCGTTTTTAAACTGCAAAAGGGCTTAATGGCAACGAAATTCACACTGAATTAGTGCATATTTATGGTGACAAATGCATCAGTGTGCAAATGGTGCGTCGGTGGCGTACACATTTTCTCGAGGGACGCGGAGAATTTCATGATGAGCAACGTGCAGGCAGGCCAAAAACTGCCATTACTGGTGACGCAGTCGCAGCAGTCCAAAAAATCCTTTTGCCTTTACAATTGACAGAATTTTGGACTCAATGCCTCCTGAAATCGATATTTGTCAGTGTGAATTTCGTTGCCATTAAGCACTTTTGCAGTTAAAAAGAAAATAACTGCACGCAACTCACAAGTGGTCTCCATGGCATGGACGTAGGAAACACGGGACCAGGCATGCCATCCTAATTGGTCGAGCGGGGTTGAATCCACGGGAGGGGGGAGAATTCCTTGAGTGGGGAGAGCCGCCATCTTACGATATGCCATTTGATTATGCACACGAGCATTTTTGCCGACGGGAAATTTGTCGCGGGACATCAAAAGGTGGCGGACCACCCCTCTCATTGCATCACCCCCGCCTAGTCCCTTGTAACCTATGTCCATGTTCCATGGTTTCCGAGCCGGTACTGATGAAAAAAAATTTTCGGCAGCTAAGACCGGTTCCGCTCTTATCGGTATATCATAAACTAAAACTATCTTCAGTCCCAGCTCTCTAGATCGCACTGAGACAAAACGGCTGTGCCACGCCCTTTCTCAAGGCGCGCCAAAGTTTAAATTTTCAAACTCTTCGATGAACACTGCTTCAACTCTCGTTGACCATTCGAACGAATCGCCGACTCTAAACATCCAAATTTAATGTGGAAATTAAAATAAAAATAAAAGAATTTATTTTGAATTCTATGAATAAAATAACAGTTTTTATTTTATTTATGTGAACATAATATATTTAATAAAACAATTACAAGTTTATTCTTACAGTACAGATCCTTCTCGATTTTTTAATAAAGTTCAATTTGAAACACAGCAAAAGAAATTAACGACCTGTCGCGGCCGAAATAAGGATCTGTCTGAATTTTTTTTTGACTAACTCTCAGAGAATCGTTGAGTCCGACCGAGCAACTAACGGTTCCCTTCTCTCAGTCATTTTTTTACATTTCTATCCACCCTTCGAGAAAAGCGACCAATGAGCTTTATAAATCTCCTTCTTCTTAATAAAAACCCACCCATACGACAGTTATGATTTCTTCCGCGTGATCACGAAACTTTAATCACTCAACGACACGTGTTTATACTCTTGGTGGTCGCATAGGCGGTTACTTCAATCAAACCGATACGAAATCTCAGTCCTGGGCACGAACAAGAAATTGGATCTTATAAACTCTAACAAGTTCGTTTTAGCTGACAAAAAAATATCAAAATGAGTTATTTGACATCTTAAAATCCGCGACCCGATATTATTTGCATAACGGACTTTTTTAATGTTTAGTTAACGGTTCTCGAAATTGAAGTACTAAACAGTTTTTATTTTATACATGAACAAAATTCCCAAGCGCTATAATCAGTCCTTCTTGGAATTATAAAATTATGTTTTTCTTTCGCCACTCAGAAGTATTATTTTACGTAGAAATAGAACATATCATTATTCTATCTTGTTTTTGAGTTAAGACAAGTCGACCCGCCACATGCGATTGCCAATTCCTATTTAATTTATGATTTCCTAAACTCTAATTTCTTAGTGATTACAAAAGATCTCTTGTTTGCCGCTGAAATAAAACCGTTTCCTGTCGGCAAAACAGTTATCTGTTACACGGCAGATTAGGGAAACTTACTTTTTGAACACCCCTCGTAGTATGTACT
This sequence comes from Belonocnema kinseyi, assembly GCF_010883055.1. Taxonomy (NCBI): domain Eukaryota; kingdom Metazoa; phylum Arthropoda; class Insecta; order Hymenoptera; family Cynipidae; genus Belonocnema; species Belonocnema kinseyi. The sequence goes on along the minus strand of NC_046658.1, from coordinate 168,042,274 downwards.
TATTGGTATGTTTTCTTCTTTAGAATAATCAAAAAAATATTTTACACACATATTTTCAAGATTTCACAAAGATTTTAAAGATTACAAAAGATTTCAGAGACTTAACAAAATTTCCACGTTTTTATAATTACTTTACAAAGATTTCACAAAACATTTTAAAAGATTTCCAATATTTTACAATGATTTCACAAAGTATTTTAAGATTATAAAATTATTTTAAGGATTACACATAGATTTCAAAAATTACAAAATACTTGAGATGACTTCAAAGACTACGCCAAATTTTTGAAGATTTCAAAGATATGAAAAGATTTTAAAACTGTTGAACAAAGATGTTAAAGATTACAAAATATTTCAGAACCTATAGAAGATTTCAAAAAATTTATACAAAGATTTCCAAGATTTTACAATGATTTTAAAGATTTCAAATAAATTTCAAAGATTTAAAAATATTTCAGAAGATTTCAAAGATTTCGTAAAAATATAAAGGATTTCACAACGATTTCAAAAGTTGTTAAAAAATTCTAAACGATTTTACGAATTACAGAATTGGTTTAAAAAAATTAAAGAACATTGCAGAAGATTTCAAGTATTTCAAAACATTTAAACGATGTTGAAAAATATCAAAGATTTTAAATCATATCAAAAGATTTTAAAGGTTTCAAAAATTCCAAAATATTAAAAAATATTTCAAAAAGTTTAGAAGATATAAAAGATTTAACCATGATTTCACACAATTTTATAAAAAGATTTTCGAGATTTTACAATGATTTTAAAGATTTCAAATAAATTTCAAAGATTTAAAAATATTTCAGAAGATTTCAAAGATTTCGTAAAAATATAAAAGATTAAAAAATATTTTAGAAGATTTTAAAGGATTCAAAAATTACAAAAAGTTTAGAAGATTTAAAAGATTTTACCATAATTTCACCAAATTTTTAAAGATGTCGCACATACTTCAAAGATCACAAATTATTTCAAACGATTTCAAAATACTTCAGAAAATATAGAAGGTATCACGTAAAAATATAAAAGATTTCAAAAGTTGTTAAAAAAATCTAAACGATTTTACGGATTACACATTTATTTCAAAAATTACAGAACATTTCAGAAGATTTCAAGGATTTCAAAATATTTCAAAGATTAAAAAAAATATCAAAAATTTTGAACAATATTTCAAACGTTTCAAAAATTCTAAAAGATTTTAAAATATTTCAAAAAGTTTAGAAAATTAAAAAAATTTCCAAGATTTTATCATGATTTCACAAAAACTTCAAAGATTTCGCAGACTTTAGAAAATTTAGAATCTTTCACGAAGATTTTAAAAAGATGCCCAAGATTTTACTACCATTTTAAGCATTTCACACTTTAAGGATTTAAAAATATTTCCCAAAATGCGAAAGATACCGCCAAGATTTAACGATTAATTCACAAAAATGTCAGATTACGAAATATTTCAGAAGATTCAAAACTTTCGCAAATTTTTTTGAATATTTCAAACATTTCCAAGATTTTATCGCGGTTTTACAAAAATCTAAAACATTACAAATTATTTTAGAAAAATTCAAAGCTTTCTTAAAAATTTTAAGGTTTTAAAATATTTCGAAAGATTTCAAAGATTTAAAAAAAAAATTGCGAAAGATTTTAAAGATTCAACAAACATTTCAAGGATTCCAAAAGATTTCAAAATATTTCAGAAAATTTGAAAGATTCCGCAAAAATTCAAAAGATATTACAAAGTATTGACAAAGATTTTTTAAGATTTCCAAGATTTCAGAATGTTTTCACACAAAATTTCAAAGAATATAACATATTTCAAAAGATTTGGTAAATATATCAAATATTTCAAAATATTTCAAAGGTTTTAAACTATTTAAAAAAATTTGAAAGATTCCCTACAATTTTAGAATGATTTCACAAAAAAATGTATAGTTTTCAAAGATTTCGAAAAATTTCAAAGATTTTAAAGATTCTACAAAAATGTTTAAAAATTTCATAAACATTTTAAAAGATTTCCAAGATTTTAAAATAATTGTAAAATTATTATTATTAATCGTTTGGAATCCTCGAAATCTTTGTAGAATTTTTTAATTCTTTCGAAATTTGTTGAAATTTTTTAAATCTTTGAAAACTTACAAAATTTTGTAAAATATTTTAATTTTTCCGAAATAATTTGTAATGTTTAAAATTTTTGTAAATACGTCGTAAAACGTTGAAAATGTTTGAAATATTCAGAAAATTTTTGAAAATGTCTAAATATTCTAAAATATTTTGTAATTCTTAAATTTTTCCGAAATAATCGTTAAATCTTTGCGGTATCTTTCCATTTTTCTTTATTTTAAAAGATTGCTTATATTTAACCATTTTTCACCAAACCTGCCCAAGATTATTTCACACAAATTTAAGAATTAAAAAATATTTTAGAAGAATTAAAAACATTCGCAATTTTTTTGAACACTTCTAACGTTTCCAAAATTTTACGACGTATTTACAAAAAATTAAAAAATTACAAATTATTTCAGAAAAATTAAAATATTTCGCAAAATTTTTTAAGTTTTCAAAGAGTTTAAAAATTTCAAAAATTTTCGAAAAAATTAAAAAATTCCACAAAGATTTGAAGGATTCCAAACGATTTTACGAAGCATTTACAAAGATACTTAAAGATTTCCAAAATTTTGCAATGATCTTACAAAGATTGGATGGAAACATTATAAAATATTTCAGAAAATCTAAAAGATTTCGCAAAAATGTGGAAGTTTTTCAAGATTTTTTTCGCAAAAATTTTGAAGATTTCCAAGATTTTAAAAAACTTCAAAAGATTTTAATGATTCCACAAAGATTTCAAACATTCCAAAAGATTTTAGAATATTTCAAAAAATTTCCAAGATTTCACCACAATTTAAGACATAACAATATAAATAAACGGATGTTTTCATAATAATTTCATGATAATCACTTTATTACTATATACTAGTAAGTTACCTTCCTTAGAATAATAAAAAAAATATTTTACACGTACAATTAGCACCTGAAATTCGTAGGAGGATCAGAAATATTTTTGAAGAGGCTCTTCCAGAATTTCCTCGAGGATTCTGACTGCATTCTGCGCATTCTTCTCGACCACTTCGTCCTCATCCTCTAATAATTCTGAAAGCGCAGGCAGAATTTCGGATAAGAGTGGCCTGAAATCTTCTCCCAATTTTCTTGCTATTTCCACCTGAAGTACAAAAAAGCGAAATCAAGTATTAATCAAATATCAAATTATCCAAAAGGAAGTACAAATTCTTTAACAGTTTTTCCCATGCCTACTTACTAAATTTGTCAATAAAAAAAAATATAAAAAATTCATTTAATTAAATTTTTAAACATTCTACTGATCGGAAAATAATTTTACAAAAAATTGGTATATTTCAATACTAGATTTCAAGATTGTAAAGATTTCAAATCGATTTTTAAGGTTGCAAAATATTTCATAAGATTTCGTAAAAATACCAAAAATTACACGAAAATTTCAAAAGACTTTAAAGATTCTTCAAAGATTTCTAAAATTCCGAAATATTTCAAAAAATTTTCAAGATTTAAAAGATTTTAAAAATTTAAAAAATATTTTCGAAGACTTCAAAGATTTTGCAAAAATTATAAAGTTTAAAAAAATTTCACAACGATTTCAAAAGATTTTCAACTTTTTACAACGATTTTAAAACATTCAAAAGATTTTCAAGATTTCAAAAATTCCAAAAGATTCAAAAATATTTCAGAAAATTGCAAAGATTTGAAAGGTTTCAGATAGATTTCAAAGATGACAAATCATTTCATAAGATTTTAAAGATTTCACTAGGATTCCGAAAGAATTCTCAAAGAATGCAAAATATTTCAGAAAATTTAAAGATTTCACATTTTTTTGTTGTTGAAATTTCCAAGATTTAAAATGATTTTAAGGGTTTAATTGTGATTTCAAAGATTACAAAATGTTTTGGGAGATTTAAAATATTTCAAATATTTTAGAATAATAAATGATTTCAGAAAATTTGAAAGATTTTCCAAATTTTTTCAAGATTTCAAAAATTTCATAAAGATTTAAAACAATTGCCAAGATTTTACAATGATTTTACAAAGATGTAAAACATTACAAAATATTTCAGAATGTTTAAACGATTTCGCAACAAAAAAATCAAAGATTTAAACAAATTTCGAAAGATTTGAAATATTCCACAGAAATTTCAAGGATTCAAAAATATTTTTAAATATTTTTAAAAATTCGAAAGATTCCACAAAAATTTCAGAAAATTTGAAAGATTTCTCAAAGATTAAGAAGATTTTACGAACGATTCATAAAGATTAAAAAAAAAGTCAAATATTTTACAATGATTTTACAGATATTTAAAACATTACGAAATATTTCAGAACAATTGAAACTAGATTCCACAAGGATTTTAAGAATTTCAAAAAATGTAAAAAGATTGTGGGAAATTTGAAAGCTTTCACAAAGATTTTAAAGATGTTCAAACTTTTCTAATTTTTTGAAGGGCTCACAAAGATTTTAAAAGATTTAAAAGATTTCGCAAAATCTTTGAAGATTTCAGATTTCACAAAGGTTACCAAATATTTCAAAAAATCTAAAAGATTATCCAAATTCTCTATAAAGATTTTTAAATTTTTCAAAAGATTTGAAGGATTCTATAATGATTTCAGGAATTCCCAAAATTTCACAAAAATTTAAAAGATTTCCAAAATTTTACAATGATTTTGCAAAGATTTCACAAAATTTTCAACGTTTCAAAGATTTAAATAAATTGCGATAGATTTGAAAGATTCAACAAAGATTTCAAGGATTTAAAAATATTTATAAGATTTCGCCAAATTTATATGGTTTTTAAAGATTTCACAAAGATGTAAAAGATCTCGCAAATATTTTAAATTTTTCAAATATTTCATAAATATTTAAAAAGATTTCCAAAAATCTCGATAGATTTGAAAGATTCCACAAAGATTTCACAAAGGTTTCAAAAGATTTAAAAAAATTTTAGAAAATTAAAAAAATTTCAAATATTTCACACAGATTTCAAAGATTACAAAATATTTCAGAAGATTGATAAGATTTTGAAAATATTTCTAAATTTTTAAAGATTCCGCAATGATTTAAAAAGAATGCCAAAATTTTACTATGATTTACGAAGATTTAAAACATTACCAAATATTTAAAAAAATTGTTAACATTTCACCAAGATTTTAAAACATTTCCAATATTTTGGAACTATTTCATAAAGATCTTAAAGATTACAAAATAATTCAGAAAAATTAAAATATTTTGAAAAAATTGTAAATTTTTCACAGATTTCAGAAAAGATTTCAAAATTTTTCAGGAAATTTGGAAGATTCCGCAAAGATTTAAAAGATTTTACGAAGTATTTACAAAAATTTAAATTGTTTTTAAAGATTACAACATATTTTAGAACATTTAAAAGATTTCGCAAAAATACCAACTATTTCAAAAGATTTCAAAGGTTTAAAAAAATTAAAAAAGTGTTTAAAGATTCTACAAAGATATACAAAATTTCAAATGATTTTAAGATTTCAAAGAAATTTGAACATTCGACAAAATATTTCAGAAGATCCAGAATTTCCTAAGATTTAAAAGATTTCACAAACATTTTAAACATTCCACAAACATTTTAAACATTCCACAAAGATTTCAAGGATTGCACAATATTTCAAAAAAATTTACCAGATTTCGCAAAATTTTTAAAGTTTACAAAGATTTCACAAAGATTTGGAATTTTTCATAGATTTCAAAGATTTTGCGAATACTTGTACGCCAGATTTCATACGGCTTTGTGTGTCCAGATCTCAGAAAGTTTTAAAGATTTCGCAAAAATTTTAAAAATTATAAAGTTTTTTCAAAAATTTCGAGATTTAAAAATATTATGCAAAATTTGAAAGATTTTGCGAATTCTTTTCAAAGCTTTCTCAGATTTTACAATGATTGCAGGAATTCCGAAAGATTAAAAAAATATTTCAGAAGAAGTTAAAGATTTTACCAAATTTTTTTAAGTTTTTAAAGATTCACAAAGATTTCAAAAGATTTCGAATATTTTACAATGATTTCGCAAAGATTTCAAATATTTCACAGAGATTTCAAAGATGACAAAATATTTTAGTTTTCAAAATTTCCACAAATTTCTTGAGAATTTCAAAGATTTTACAAAGATTTTGAGTATTTTTTTTAAATTTCCAAGTTTTTAAAATGATTTAAAGGGTTTTATTTAGATTTCAAAGATTATAGAATATTTCAGAAGATTTATTATTTATTAAATATTTTAGAACACTTTCAAAATGTTACAAAGATTTAAAAACATTTCAAAGATTTCAAAATATTTAAGAAAATTTGAAATATTTTGCAAATTTTTTCAAGATTATAAAAATTTTAAAAAGATTTAAAAATATTTTGACGATTTTACAATAATTTTACAAAAATTACAAAATATTTCCCAAAATTTCAGATTTCACAAAGATTTAAAACATTACCAAATATTTCGAACAATCTAAAAGATTTCCCAAATTCTTTATTAAATTTTTTTAAAAAGATTTTCAAGATTCGACAAAGATTTCAGGAATTCCCAACAATTTCACAAATATTTAAAAAGATTTCCAAAATTTTACAATGATTTCGCAAAGATTTCAAAACTTCGAAAAATTTTAGAAAGTTTTAAAAGATTCATCAAACCCTCGATTAAATAATTTTACAAGTAACAAAAAAATCAATCCGTATGAATTTAAATTTGTAACTTTCAGAATAATATACACGTAAAATAATTGTTTCAATAAAAAATAACTTACAAAAAAGTTGAAGAAAGTATTTCTGACATAAGGCTTCTTTTATCCATATTTCAGAAAATTAAAAACATTTCGCAAAAATTTTAAATATTACAAAAGATTTTCAAAAATTTCAAAATTTAAAAATATTATATACAATTTGAAAGATTTCGCGAATTCTTTTTAAAGATTTCCAAAATTTTACAATGATTTCAGGAATTCCGTGAAGTTTTTTGAAGATTTCATCAACATTTTAAAACATTTCCAATATTTCACAATGATTTCATAACAATTTTAAATATTACAAATAATTTCAGAAAAATTGAAAGATTTCGCCTAAATTTTAGTTGTAAGATTTCGTAAAGATTCAAAATATTTTACGAACGATTTACAAAGATTTAAAAAGATTTCTAATGTTTTACAATGCTTTCGCAAAGGTGTTCTAACATTTTCGAGATTTCAAATTTTTTTAAAAATTTCGATAGATTTGAAAGATTTCACAAAGATTTTAAAGATTTTAAAAAGATTTTGAATTTTCTCATTGATTTTAGAGATAACATAATATTTTAGCAGATCACCAAAATTTCGCAAATATTTAAAAAGATTTGCAATATTTTACATTGATTTCGCAAAGATCTCACCAAATTTTCCAAATTTAAAATTAAAAAAAAAAATCAATTGATTTGAAAGATTCCACAAAGATTTCAAGGATTGCAAAAAAAATTTCAAAAGATATCAGAAAACTAGAAAAATTTCACAAAGATTTCAAATATTTCACACAGATTACAAAGATGACAAAATTTCGTACAAAAGTTTCGAGATTTCAAAGATTTTAAAAGATTTCAGAAAATTTTAAAAGATGAATTTGGAAATGAAAAAATTCAGGATAATATACACGTAAAAACAATTGCTGTAATAAAAAATGACTTACGAAATAGTTGACAGTATTTCTGACATAAGGCTTCGTGTGTCCAGATTTCAGAAAATATCAAAGATTTCGCAAAAATTTTAAATATTACAAAAGATTTTCAAAAACATCAAGATTTAAAAATATTATATAAAATTTAAAAGATTTCTTAGATTTTACAATGATTTCAGGAATTCCGAAAGATTGAACAAATATTTCAGAAAAAGTTAAAGATTTCATCAAGATTTAAAAACATTTCCAATATTTTATACAATGATTTCACAACGATTTTAAATATTACAAAATATTTCAGAAACATTAAAAGATTTCGTAAAAATGTTAGTTTTCACAAAATTTCGCAAAATTTTTGAGGATTTCAAAGATTTGACAAAGATTTTGAATATTTCTCATAGATTCTAAAGATGACAAAATATTTCAGAGGAGTAAAAAAATGCCAGAAATATTTAAAAAGATTTTCAATATTTTACAATGATTTTGCAAAAATTGCACAAAATTTTCGACATTTCAAAGATTTAAAAAAATTGCAATAGATTGGAAAAATTCCACAAAGATTTCAAGGATTTTAAAACATTTATAAGATTTCGGTAAATTTATATGGTTTTCAAATATTTTACAAAGTTGTAAAAGATCTCGCAAATATTTGTAAGTTTTCAACTATTTCATAAATGCCTAAAAATATTTCCAAAATTTTACAATGATTTCGCCAAATCTTCGAGGTTTCAAAGATTTCAAAAAATTTCGATAGAATTTGAAAGATTTCACAAAGATTTCACAAAGGTTTCAAAGATTTAAAAAAATTCCAGAAAATTACAAACAATTTTCACAAAGATTTCAAATATTTCACACAGATTTCCAAGATTACAAAATATTTCAGAAGATTTATAAGATTTCGCAAATATTTCTAAATTTTAAAAGATTCCGCAATAATTTAAAAAGAATGCCAAAATTTTACTATGATTTACGAAGACTTAAAACATAACAAAATATTTCAAAAAATTGTTAACATTTCACCAAGATTCTTAAACATTTCCAATATTTTACAACGATTTCATAAAGATTTTAAAGATTATAAAATAATTCAAAAAAATTAAAATATGTTGAAAAAATTAAAAAATATTTCAGGAAATTTGGAAGATTCCGCAAAAATTTAAAAGATTTTACGAAGTATTTACAAAAATTTAATTTTTTTTTAAAGATTACAACGTATTTCAGAACATTAAAGAAATTCACAAACATTTTAAATATTCTGCAAAGATTTCGAGGATTGCACAATATTTAAGAAAATTTACCAGATTTAGCAAAACACAGACATTTCAAGGATGACAAAATATTTCAGAAGTTTTCAAAATTTTTGAGAATTTCAAAGATTTTACAAAGATTTAGAATATTTCTCATAAATTTTAAAGATGACAAAATATCTCAGAAAATTTAAAAGATATCACAATTTTTCTTTTTTAAATTTCCAAGTTTTTAAAATGATTTTAAGGGTTTTATTTAGACTTCAAAGATTACAGAATAATTCAGAAGATTTGTTATATATTAAATATTTTAGAACACTTAAAAAATGTTACAAAGATTTAAAAACATTTCAAAGATTTCAAAAAATCTAAAAGATTTCCTAAATTCCTTATAAATTTTTTTATTAAATTTTCCAAAAGATTTTAAAGATTCTACAAAGATTTCAGGATTTTCCAAAAATTTCACAAATATTTAAAAAGATTTCCAAATTTTTACAATGATTTTGCAAAGATTTCACAAAATTTTCGAGATTTCCTAAAGATTTAAAAAGATTTCCAATATTTTGTAATTATTTCGGAAAGATTTCACAATTTTTTAGGTTTTCAAAGATTTCACAAATATTTAGAAAGATTTCCAATATTTTACAATGATTTCGCAAAGATTTCAAATATTTCACAAAGATTTTAAAGATGAAAAAATATTTCAGAAGTTTTCAAAATTTTTGAGAATTCCAAAGATTTTGAATATTTCTCATAAATTTTAAAGATGACAAAATATCTCAGAAAATTTAAAAGATATCACGCATTTTCTTTTTTAAATTTCCAAGTTTTTAAAATATTTTTAAGGGTTTTATTTAGATTTCGAGGATTATAGAATATTTCAGAAGATTTTTTATGTATAAAATATTTTAGAACACTTTCAAAATGTTACAAAGATTTAAAAGCATTTCAAAGATTTCTAAATATTTAAGAAAATTTGAAAGATATTGAAAATTTTTTCAAGATTGTAACAATTTTACAAAGATTTTAAAAGATTTCAACGATTTTACAATTATTTCACAAAAATTGCAAAATATTTCCGCAGATTTAAAAGATTTCGCAAAATTTTTGAAGATTTCAGATTGCACAAAAATATTAAACATTACCAAATATTTCAAAAAATCTAAAAGATTTCCTAAATTCTTTATAAAAATGTTAAAAATTTCCCAAACAATTTTAAAGATTCTACAAAGATTTCAGGAATTCTCAAAAATTTCACAAATATTTTTAAAAATTTCAGAAAATTAAAAAAAATTTCACAAAGATTTGGAATATTTCACTAAGATTTATAAAATTTCGCAAATATTTCTAAATTTTCGAAGATCCCAAAATTATTTTAAAAGAGTTCCAAAATGTTAATATGATTTACAAAGATTTAAAATATTACAAAGTATTTCAAGAAATGGTTAACATTTTACCGAGATTTTAAAACGTTTCCAATATTTTACAACGATTTCATAAAGATCTTAAAGATTATAAAATAATTCAAAAAAAATTAAAATATTTTGAAAAAATTGTAAATTTTTCACAGATTTTACAAAGATTTCAGAGATCTTTCAAATTTTTGAAATATTACACAAAGATTTCAAATTATTTCAGAAAATTTGGAAGATTCCGCAAAGATTTAAAAGATTTTACGAAGTATTTACAAAAATTTTAATTTTTTTCAAAAGATTTTACGAATGATTCACAAAGATTTAAAAATATTTCCAATATTTTACAATGATTTCGCAAAGATTTCAAATATTTCACAGAGATTTCAAAGATGACAAAATTTTTTAGAAGTTTTTACAATTTTCGCAAAATTTTTTAGGATTTCAAAAATTTTACAAAGATTTTGAATATTTCTTTTTTAAATTTCCAAGTTTTTAAAATGATTTTAAGGGCTTTATTTAGATTTCAAAGATTACAGAATACTTCAGAAGATTTTTTATATATTAAATTTTTGCCGCTAGAGGGCTAGAAATCGGTTGTGATTGTGCGATAGCTCGAGCTTTTTGGACTTTTTTTTTTGGACTTTCACCGCAACTCTCTTATTTGCGCGCGCAATATTTTGATTTTTGATGTATTAAGTGTAATTTAGTGTTCCTTTCAGACCTAATTTCTGTCATAAATCAGTGATATCCTTTTAAAATTTTCTGTGTGTTCCGACGAGTGTGGGTTCTATGTGTCATCTTAAGTGTTTTTCCCAACTCTTGGAACATAATTTACCCATACTGGCAGATTTAATACTATCCCTGATCCAATCTGGTTAAGGTATGGAACTTTTTTTACTGCGTCTACTTTTTCGAGACCACAAATAAAGAACTACCACAAGCAGTATTCCAACGTAACTATACCGTAATTCGAGGTACCCTACCCGAAGCGCTTTACTGGTAAGCTGGTTGCGCGTCTACAGGCGTTCTACTTTCTGAAGCTTGAATCACCTCTGAAGTTGCTGAAGTCCATTTATAATTCGATTTTTGACGGTTGGTCTCGACTTGTTTTTATTATTTTTAATTTCTTAAGATGTCTGGATCTTCCTCACAAACGGAGCAAGCTACTTCTGATAAAATTTGCAAAACTTGCAATAAAGTAATTAAAAAACTTGCAAAAGCGAGAATCTGCGCCTCCTGCAATGTTGCCTTTCATGCGATATGCTGCTACTTTTATGAGGTTGCACAAAAGAAGGGGGGAACCCTACTTGTCTGTGGCTCCTGTCGAGACTGCCTTGCCGATGTTGATGCTTCTGGAGGAGCTTCCTTGATTTCAATCAGTGAACTCGAGCCTGCCATTGATGATAAGGAGGACGAGTCATACGAGCTTTCCGACGAGCATGTCCTGAATTCCCCAAATAGGGATAGGACAAATGCTACACTGCAAAGCAATCTTGGGTCCCATGACTTTTCTCCTCCCTTGGGGGAACCTAATTTGGAATCGACTAGAGTCGTACCAGCTGAGCAAAGTACTCCCGATTCCGTAGCTTTGAAAATCCTCTCGAAATTGAACACCATTTGCGAGAGATTAGAGAAAGTCGAAGCTAATGGCTCTCAAATGGGATTAAACATCCAGGCTCACAACAATACAATTATTAAATGCAATTCAACGGTCTCAAACCTATCAGCCAGCTACGATTCTCTATCGGCAGACTTGAAAAAAATATCCGAGCAGAATACACTCCTACTTGAACAATTCGAATCTGTAAAGTCTCAAGTCGTCGACCTGCAATCCTCAAGTATGTAACACTTCAAGAACTATCAAGAATGCAAGGAGGAACTCATCAGTCTTAAGAACACATACGAAAAGCGTATTAGAAGCCTGGAAGAGGCAGACCGTGACAGGGAGGTAATTATTACGGGTATTCCGGTGTCCCCTCATGAAAAGCTTCCAGACCTCGTCGAATCGATCTGCAGGCTTGTCAAGTCGAAGGCCAACAAAGCCAATATCGAGGATGTATTTAGAGTCCCAGTGGGAAACAGAACCATTCCTAATCCAATAACCGTCAGGTTCAACGTCACTAAACTTCGAGATGACTTGGTCGTAGCTAAAATTAAGAACAAAAAATCTCTAATGGTCCACGATGTCGATTCTAACCTGGCTGAGGGCCCGGTACACATCAACTGTAACCATCCTCAAGACCTTTACAAGTTACTCAAAGTTGTCAAGGCTAAATTGGTTTCTGGAAAACTTCACGCTAAAGCTTGGATCTTTAGCAAAGCAGTATGGATTCGTCACACATCAAACGCTTCATCTAAGCCTGTAAAAATCCCTGATTTGACTAACTCCTTCGACCTTGATGTCTTCCTTTCCAGCCAACTTAGTGAGGTAGCCAACTCTATCCAATCTTGACGAAATATCTTTTCTATCTCTGATGAAGCCTTGCAAGTGGCGACACCAGTGCCTTTACCATCTCTACATCCTATGGATCCTTCTGCAATATCTTTCATGGACTGTGGCTCAAACTCGGCTCGTGGCTTGTCCATGAACTCTTCTTCAGTGATCCGCCTTCAAGACTCAATGGGTATGTCAGTAAATCTCTCTCAATCAAACGACGTCCCTCCTTCACCCGATGTCTCGCGTATTTCTATATGGAATGACATGGTTTCCCCGATGGAATCAACTTTTTTCTCGATTAGTAATAAGCCTTCTTCGGATACTCATTTAAATGTTTTCCTCGGTGATCCTAGTCTTTCTCATTGTAATAGCAAGCGAGGAAAGCGTTTGCACTTAGCACACATAAATGCGAGATCACTCCTTCCTAAAATAAGTGTAATTACAGACATCATCCATCTGTATAACATCGATATTCTTGTGATCTCAGAAACTTGGCTACGTCCAGATGTCCCCGACTC
>NC_046658.1:168021669-168028825 GCF_010883055.1 Belonocnema kinseyi | reverse complement strand
GCTGAACCTCGGCCTTTTATGTCCACTCGCCTATCTCTTTCTGTAAGCTAATGTACATATCTCGTGGAACATAATAAAGATCTATTATTATTATTATTATTCTTATTATTATTATTATTATTATTTTTGAACACTTTCAAAATGTTACAAAAATTTAAAAACATTTAAAAGATTTCAAAATATTTAAGAAAATTTGAAAGATTTTAAAAGATTTCAAAGATTTTACAATAATTTCACACAAATTGCAAAATATTTCCAAAGATTTAAAAGATTTCGCAAAATTTTTGAAGATTTCAGATTTCACAAAAATTTTAAACATTACGAAATATTTCAAAAAATCTAAAAGATTTCCTAAATTCTTTATAAAATTTTCCAAAAAATTTTAAAGATTCTACAAAGATTTCAGGAATTCCCAAAAAATTCAAAAATATTTTTAAAAATTTCCAAATTTTTACAATGATTTCGCAAAGAAATCACAAAATTTTCTTGATTTCCTAAAGATTTAAAAAGATTTCCAATATTTTTCCTTTATTTCGGAAAGATTTCACAATTTTTTAAGTTTTCAAAGATTTCACAAATATTTAAAAAGATTTCCAATATTTTACAATGATTTCGCAAAGATTTCAAATATTTCACAGAGATTTCAAAGATGAAAAAATTTTTTAGAAGTTTTCACAATTTTCGCAAAATTTTTTAGGATTTCAAAAATTTTACAAAGATTTTGAATATTTCTTTTTTAAATTTCCAAGTTTTTAAAATGATTTTAAGGGCTTTAATAAGATTTCAATGATTACAGAATATTTCAGAAGATTCGTTATATATTAAATATTTTAGAACAATTTCAAAATGTTACAAAGATTTAAAAACATTTCAACGATTTTACAATAATTTCACACAAATTGAAAAATATTTCCAAAGATTTAAAAGATTTCGCAAAATTTTTGAAGATTTCAGATTTCACAAAAATTTAAAACATTACGAAATATTTCAAAAAATCTAAAAGATTTCCTAAATTCTTTATAAAATTTTCCAAAAAATTTTAAAGATTCTACAAAGATTTCAGGAATTCCCAAAAAATTCAAAAATATTTAAAAAGATTTCCAAATTTTTACAATGATTTCGCAAAGATTTCACAAAATTTTCGAGATTTCCTAAAGATTTAAAAAGATTTCCAATATTTTTCCATTATTTCGGAAAGATTTCACAATTTTCTAAGTTTTCAAAGATTTCACAAATATTTAAAAAGATTTCCAATATTTTACAATGATTTCGCAGAGATTTCAAATATTTCACAGAGATTTCAAAGATGAAAAAATTTTTTTAGGATTTCAAAAATTTTACAAAGATTTTGAATATTTCTTTTTTAAATTTCCAAGTTTTTAAAATGATTTTAAGGGCTTTATTAAGATTGCAATGATTACAGAATATTTCAGAAGATTCGTTATATATTAAATATTTTAGAACAATTTCAAAATGTTACAAAGATTTTAAAAGATTTCAACGATTTTACAATAATTTCACATAAATTGCAAAATATTTCTAAAGATTTAAAAGATTTCCCAAAATTTTTGAAGATTTCAGATTTCACAAAAATTTAAAACATTACTAAATATTTCAAAAAATCTAAAAGATTCCCTAAATTCTTTATAAAATTTTCCAAAAAATTTTAAAGATTCTACAAAGATTTCAGGAATTCCCAAAAAATTCAAAAATATTTAAAAAGATTTCCAAATTTTTACAATGATTTCACAAAACTTTCGAGATGTCCTAAAGATTTAAAAAGATTTCCAATATTTTGCAATTATTTCGGAAAGATTTCACAAATATTTAAAAAGCATTGGCAAAATTTTACAATGATTTCGCAAAGGTTTCAGAAAATATTCAAAGATTTTATAAAGATTTGTGATATTTCTCATAGATTTCAAAGATTTTATGAAAAAACTTGTATACCAGTTTTCAAGAGTGATCAATCCCTCGATTAAATCACTTTTAATATTAAAAAAAAAAAAAGAAATCCGCATAAATTTGTAAATGAAAAAATGCAGAAAAATATAGACGTAAAATAATAATTGTTTAGTATAAAAAAAATGACTTACGAAACAGTTGACGACCGTATTTCTGACATAGGGCTTGGTGTGTCCAGATTTGAGAACAATCTGACAAACGAGTTGGCGGTGCAAGGAGTCGTCGGGAATTGCCCCAGTGAAGGAAGCGATGCACGGGACAATTAAATCCTTCGCTCGCTTCTCGAATTCTTCTCGAGTGCCCATGACATTTTCGATCTGGTCGACTATTGGCTGCAGGAGAATATTGAATCGGTCCTGGGTGACAAAGTCGTGAGAGTTGTAAGAAAAGACTCTGTGAAGAGTGAGCATGAGGACTTCGACGAGCTCGACTCGACTCGATTCCTCGGCGAGGGTCGTTTCCTGAACTTCATTGCTTATCGAAAAATTGTTGGTGGTCAGTAGCAGTGCTGCATGCTTCAAAAAGTGTCCCGCGAAGAGAACGAACAGGGATTTCAAGCAATCGGCAATCGTCGCTGACAGTCTGAATTTTTTTTTTTTTAATTTTGTAACGACATAAAAGAATATATTATTCACAAAGATTATTGAAACATTTTCACGATTTTACCATGATTACACAATAATTTTGAATATTTTACATAGATTTGAAAGATGTTTACAAAATATTTCAATGTTTTCACCAAATTTTTAGAAGATTTCCATAGATTTTTCAAAAATTTAAACAGATTTCCACGATTTTAGAGTGACTTCACAAAGATTTAAAAGATTGTAAGATATTTCTGAAAATTTCAGAGAAATAGCTAAAACTTCCAAGATTTAAAGAATTTTTTCAAGACTTTACAATCTTACAATAATTTTATAAAGATTTAAAAGATTTCCAAGATTAAAAAAGATTTCAGAAAAATTTAAAAAGATTCACTAAAATTTTAAAGATTTCACAAATATTAAAAAGATTACAAAATATCTCCGAAGATTTCAAAAGAAATCGCAAAAACTTTAAAGATTTTAAAAATTCGCCAAGATTCTCAAAGATTTCAAACCTTTTACAATTATTTTACCAAAATTTCAAAGTTTTCATGATGTTTCAGAAGATTTAAAAGATGTCACACAGATTTTAAAGAATTCACATAGATTTCAAAGATTTAAAAAAAAATAACAAAATATTTCTGAAGATTTCAAAGAAATTGCCAAAATTTTAGCGATTTTAAAAGATTTAAAAATATTTTAAATACTTTAAAATTTCACCAAATTTCAAAGTTTCCATAATATTTCAGACGATTTAGAAAATTTCGAAAAACTGTTGAAGATTTCATAGATTTCACAAAGATTTTCAAAATCTTACAATGATTTCACAAAGATTTTAGAGATTGCACAACGATATGAAGAGATTTCCAAGATTTAACCATGATTTCACTAAGGATTTCAAAAGATTCGCAAAGATTTCAAAATATTTTCAAGAATTTACAGATTTCTCAAATACTTGAAGGATTTTAAAGATGACTAAAGATTTCAAAAGATTTCAAAGATTTCGCAACATTTTTAATGATTTCATAAAGTCTTGAGAAGATTTCATAGCTTTTACAATGATTTCATAAAGATTTCAAAGATTTCACAAAGATTTCCAAGCTTTTACAATGATTTCACAACAATTTAAAAAAATACGAAACATTTCAAAAGTTTTCAACGATTCCACTATGATTTCAAAAGATTTCAAAATATTGTAGAAAATTTGAAAGTTTTGCAATGATTTAAAAAATTTTACGAAGGACTCATAAGAATTTTTAAAAATTATCAAAACTTTATGATTTCACAAAAATTTTAAAAGATTACAAAATATTTCCGACGATTTCAAAAGAAATCGCAAAAATTTAAAAGATTTTAAAACTAGCAAAAATTTTTTATTTCCTACGATTATTTCACCAAAATTTCAAAGTTTTCATGATATTTCAGAAGATTTAAAACATTTCACACAGATTTTAAAGAATTCACATAGATTTCAAAGAATACAAAAGATTACAGAAAAATTTAAAAAGATTCACTAAGATTTTAAAAGATTTCCAAGATTTTACAATAATTTCACAAAGATCTTAGCAGATTTCACAAATATTAAAAAGGTCGTAAAATATTTCCGAAGATTTTTAAAAAAATCGAAAAGATTTTAAAAGATTTCAAACATTTTACAATTATTTAACAGAGATTTTAAAGATTTCACATAGATTTCAAAGATTTCACAAAAAATTAGAAACATTAACAAAGATATTTGAAGATTTTAAAGAGAGTTTATCACGATTTCACAAAGATTTTAAAGATTGCATAGAGATTTGAAAGATTACAAAATATTTCAATATCACAAAATTTTTGAAGATTTCATAAATTTTTCAATGATTTAAAATGATTTTTACGATTTTATACTTACTTCACAAAGATTTTAAAAGATCACAAAATATTTCCGAAGATGTCAAAGAAATCGACAAACTTTCAAAGATTTCAAAGATTACCAATGATTTCAAAAGATTTCACAAAAATTTTAAAAGATTCACTAAGATTTTAAAAGTTTTTAAAGATTTTACAATTATTTTTTAAATACTTCAAAGACTTTAAACATTTCACATTGATTTCAAAACTTTTTTCAGATTATTTAAAATATTTCGCAAAACTGTTGAAGTTTTCATAGATTTTACAAAGATTTCCAAAATCTTACAATGATTTCACTAAGATTTTAAAGATTGCACAAAGATTTGTAAAGATTCGCAAAAATTTCCAAGATTCTACATGATTTCACAAAAGATTTCATAGATTACAAAATTTAAAAAGATTTCAAAATATTCACTAAAGATTTTCAAAGATTTTCAAAGATTTTCAAGATTTTACAAATATTTCAAAAATTACAAAATATTTAAAAATATTTCAAAAAATTCACAAAGATTTCAAAATATTTCCAAGTTTTTATCATGATTTCTCAAATATTTTAAATACTCCATAAAAATATAAAAAGATTTACAAAGATTTTATAAGATGTTCAAGATTTTACTATGATACATCAAATACTTCAAGGATTTTAAATATTACTAAAGATTTCAAAAGATTTCAAAGAATTCGCAAAAATGTTAAAGATTTTAGAAGATTTCCAAGATTTTACAATGATTTCACCAAGATTTTTAATATTTTACATAGACTTAAAAGATGATTACAAAACATTTAAATGTTTTCACAACATTTTTTGAAGATTTAATAGATTTTTCAAAGATTTCAACAGATTTAAAGGATTTCACAATTACTTCACAAAGATTAAAAAGATTACAAAATAGTTCTGAAGATGTCAAAGAAATCGCTAAAACTTCAAAGATTAAAAAATATTTACAAGCATTTTACAATTATTTCACCAAAATTTCAAAGATTTCATGATATTTCAGACGATTTAAAAGATTTCGAAAAACTGCTATAGTTTTCATAGATCTCTAAAATCTTACAATGATTTTACAAAGATTTTAAAGATTTATTAGCAAATTTAAAAAGATTTAAAAAGATTTCCAAGACTTTACAATATTTCACTAATATTTTAAAATATTTTCAAGATTTTACAGTGATTTCTCAAATACTTGAAAGATTTTGAGGAGAGTTTACCACGATTTTGCAAAAATTTAAAAGATTTCAAAGATTAACAGACTTCTTTTTAAGATTTTAAAGATTTCACATTGATTTCAAAACTGACAAAATATTTCAATGATATCACAAAATTTTGTGAAGGTTTAATGAATTTTTCAAAAGTTTAAAAAGATTTTAAAGATTTTACAATAACTTCACAAATATTTCACAAAAATTTTAAAAGAAGGTTACTCTAGTTTCACAAAGATTTAAAAATATTCCCAAACATTTTAAAACATTACCAAGACTTTTATTAATAATTTCACAAAGATTTTAAAGACCTCACAAAGAGTTCAAAGATTGTAAACGATTTTAATAGATTTCAGAAAAGTATAAAAAGATTCACTAAGATTTTAAAAGATTTAAAAAGATTTTTAAGATTTTACAATTATTCCTCAAATACTTGAAAAAATTTAGAGAGTTTACCATGATTTCACAAAGAATTTAAAGATTTCATAGAGATTTCAAAGATTACCAAAGATTTTAAGATTTTCAAGATTTCACATTGATTTCAAAGATTAAAAAATATTTCAACTGTTTCACAAGGATTTACAAATTATCACAATGATTTCACAAATGTTACATAAATTTCATAAATTAAAAAAGATTCACAAAGATTGTGAATGATTTCAAAGATTTTACAATGATTACACAAATATTTTAAATATTTCATAGAGATTTAATAGATTACAAAATATTTCGAAACTTAAAGATTCATAAAGATTTAGAAAGATTTTACCATGAAATAACAAAGATTTTAAAGAAACTTTGCCACAATTTTACCACGACAAACCGTCGTGAAATATTTTGAAATCCTTATGAATTCTTTGAAATATTTGTGAAATCTTTTTTATTTATTTAAAATTATTAAAATATTTGAAATCATTGTGAAATGTTTTTAAATCTTTTAAACAAATTGCAAATCAATTAAAATCTTTGAAATCTTTGTGAAATATATTAAAATCTTTAAAATTTTGGTAAAATCTTTGAAATCTTTGTGAAATGTTTTGAAATCTTTCTTGCATTTTAATTTGTCAAATATTTTGTGTTCGTTTGGAATCATTAAAATCTATTAAAATCTTCTCAAATTTATTGAAACTTTTTTAAATTGTTTAAAATATTTGAAATCTGTTTTAATATACCCTCTTTAAAATCTTTGGAAATTTTTGAAATCCTCATGAATTCTTTGAAATATTTGTGAAATCTCTTTTATTGATTTAAAAGCATTAAAATATTTGAAACCGTTATGAAATGTTTTTAAATCTTTTAAAGAAATTTGAAATCGTTGTAAAATGTTTTAAAATCTTTTAAACGAATTGTAAATCAATTAAAATAATTGAAATCTTTTTGAAATATATTACAATCTTTAAAATATTTGTGAAATGTTTTGAAATCCTTATAAATTCTTTTATATTTTTGTGAAATGTTTTGTATTTATTGAAAATCTTTAAAAATATATTTCACAAAGATTTGAAATCTTTGTGAAA
>NC_046658.1:168018985-168021569 GCF_010883055.1 Belonocnema kinseyi | reverse complement strand
CCGATTACATCCCAGTGGACCTATGCTTAGTTATACTTAAATTTAGGAAAATAGGTCTCGCAATTCTAGGAGTTTATAGAAGTCCAAATGTGGCACTATCTTAGGAAAGTGATTTGGAAGAGGCCTTGACTCGTGCCATCTGTGAATCAAATCATATGGTTTGCCTGGGAGATTTTAATATCAATGCGGCGGACATCTCACACACATGCTGGGCTAGGTTACTTCACATATCACGCTCTCTATCGCTCAGGCAGGTTATCAAAGAACCGACCCGCTCGGACTCGATTTTAGACCTTATCTTTGTAAGCGACGATCTCCTCCTTTTAGATTCGGGAGTGGCCAAGCTATCAAGAGAATTCGACCATGACTTGGTTTTCTGCGACATAAACCTAGATCTATCTACGAGACCGAGTGTATACCGCGTAGGTAGGGACTTTAAGCGAGTATATCAAACAGCATTCAATGAGGCAGCTAGTCAGGCGGACTGGGCCAGTATATTAAGCCTCTCTTCATTAGACGAGAAGGTGGACCGATTTTCTCAAATAACGTTAAACCTTATTAACAGGTTCTGCCCGCTACGTCGCTTTAGAATAGCTAGACCCAGGCCGCCTTGGTTCTCCGACTCTGTAAAGATAATTGCTCGTGCCAGGGACAGAGCTCGTTCCAAATGGCGCACTTCAAAAACTGTCATTGATAGAGATAAATATGTGCTTCTCCGTAACTTCGCAACTAGCTCCCTCCGGCGCGAAAAAAGCGGGTATCTGTCTAGCCTCTCAGATAGGCCCTCTTCTAAACACATGTGGGAAAAGGTAAACCTGACAGGTGTCTGGTCAGGACAAAGAAAGTTCTCTTGGGGAGATCTTCCTATGGACCCCACTAGCATTAACGACTTGTTTATAGATACCATACCATCAGCAGTAGCCTCAGACACACTAATCCGCGACCTTCAGTCCACCGCTAGTAACCTTTCACCTAACTCACAGAATACTTTCGTATTCAAGGAAATTGGCTTTAGTCATTTGTATCACGCTATGAAATCATTCACTTCGACAGCTACGGGGTCGGATGGCATTAATAGTTCTTCAGTTTATCTTTGTATACCCTCATGCCTTCCTGCATTATTAAATATCATGAATACCTCGTTAAGGCAGGCAAAGTTTCCCTTGGCATGGGGATCAGGTATTGTTCGTCCTCTTCCTAAATGCGATAGTCCGAAAACATTTGGCGACTTACGTCCAATAACTATTCTGCCTTACTTTTCGAAAGTATTAGAGAAGATCTGTCTTCAGCAGTTGACCTCCTTCATCGACAATAACAAAGTGTTACCTCTAAATCAGTCGGGGTTTAGAAAGGGGTTTTCGGCTGCAACAACGCTTCTTCACGTATCGGATGAGATAGGTAGGTCCTTGGACTGTGCAGAGGTAACTCTTCTGGCCTTGCTGGACTTATCTCGGGCTTTCGAGACCCTTGATCATAGGTTGCTCTTGGAAAAATTAGAATCTATAGGAGTAAGGGAGACATCTCTTGCTTGGTTCAGAGGATTTCTCTGTAATAGAAGTCAGCGAGTCGCAGTTTCTAGCTCTCAGTCTACACTTATGTCCCCACGCAGAGCAGTTAATAGGGGAGTTCCTCAGGGGGCAGTAAGTAGCCCTACCTTATTTTCTATCTACACAAACGATCTTCCTGACTCCGTGATGGAATTTGTACGCAGGATAGAAGCGATCTCCAAGGGCAGAATTAAAATAACCATACATATGTATGCAGATGATACATAGCTGTACATCCGTTGTAAGCGAGATGATATTAATGAGGGAGCTGCCATCTTAAACGCGGTCTTAGACCATATCGCTGTCTGGGCAGAAGACCGTGCGGTGGTCATTAATCCGACAAAATCTGTAATTCTACCAATAGGCAGTTTAGATTGTGACCACCTTCCTAACTTCTCAATAAATGGTACTCAACTCTCCATTGTCTCGCAGTCGAAAAATCTTGGGCTTATCATGTAATCGGATTGGGGCTTTGAAGAGCAAGTATCTAAGAAAGTCCATGCAGCTTATATACGGCTACGAAAATTGTTTCCATTTCGTCGCGCTCTCCCTACTAGTACTAAACTCCTTTTGTGCGAATCGCTAATCTTGTCTCTTTTTGATTATGCATATTCGAGCTTTGGGCCTTTTCTGAGTACGCTGCTGAAGGCGAGAATTCAGAGAGTGCAAAACTCCTACCTAAGATTCGCATTCGGTATAAGAAAATTCGATCATATCACCCCTGCTTTTAGAGAATCTGGTTGGCTGAAAATGGATAAACGGTGGAGATTGTATCTCTGCGTTCTCGCGTTCAAAGTTTGGTCAACGGAGAGGCCGTCTTACCTACGAAATCTCATTTCCAGTGTGGAAGAAAATCGGGCGAGAAAGTCTCTTAATGATCCTATTGATACGTATAGCGTGCAATCGGTCAGAAATGAAATGTATAAAAAATTGCAGGTGGTCCTCTGAATTCGTTGAGAACCTATCTTGTGCGAGAAAGCTAAACATCGGTGATCTATGTATGTTCCCGTATTCTTCGTCCCGTAATTTACAATTAT
>NC_046658.1:167996102-168018885 GCF_010883055.1 Belonocnema kinseyi | reverse complement strand
AAAATCTTTTGAAATTTTTGAAATCCTTATAAATTCTTTTATATTTTTGTGAAATGTTTTGTATTTATTGAAAATCTTTAAAAATATATTTCACAAAGATTTCAAATCTTTGAAATCTTTGTGAAATATGTTAAAATCTTTAAAATTTTGATAAAATCTTTGAAATCTTTGTGAAATGTTTTGAAATCCTTATATACACTCTTTAAAATCTTTTGAAATTTTTGAAATCCTCATGCATTCTTTAAAATATTTGTGAAATCTTTTTTATTGATTTAAAAGCATTACAATATTCTAAACCGTTATGAAGTGTTTTCAAATCTTTTAAAGAAATTTGAAATCGTTTAAAATCGTTGTGAAATATTTTGAAACTCTTATGAATTCTTTGCAATATTTGTGAAATCTTTGTATTTATTTAAAATCATTAAACTATCTGAAATTGTTGTGAAATGTTTTTAAATGTTTTAAAGGAATTGTAAATCAATTAAAATCTTTGTGAAATACATTAAAATCTTTAAAATTTTGGTAAAATCTTTAAAATCTTTGTGAAATGTTTTGAAATCCTTATAAATTCTTTCACATTTTTGTGACATCTTTTGTGTTTATTTAAAATCATTAAAATCTTTGAAATCTTTGTAAAATCTTTTGAAATCTTTCCTTCATTTTTGTTTGTGAAATATTTTGTGTTCGTTTGAAATCATTAAAATCTTATGAAATCTTCTCAAATGTATTGAAACTTCTTAAAATTGTTTAAACTCTTTGAATTCTGATGTAATGTACCTTATTGACATTTTTTTAATTCTTAAAATCTTTTCAAATCCTTATGAAATCTTTGAAATATTTGTAAAATCTTTTGTATTTATTTAAAATCATTAAAATATTTGAAATCGTTGTGAAATGTTTTTAAATCTTCTAAACAAATTTGAAATCTTTATGAAATCTTTGAAATCTTTCTTTCATTTTTGTTTGTGAAATGCATTGTGTTCGTTTGAATTCATCAAAATCTTTTGAAATCTTCTCAAATTTATTGAAACTTTTTTAAATAATTTAAAATCTTGGAAATCTGGTTTAATGTAACCTCTTTAAAATCCTTGAAATCTTTTGAAATCCTTATGAATTCTTTGAAATATTTGTGAAATCTTTTGTATAAATTTAAAATCATTAAAATCTTTGAAATCTGGTAATATTTAAATATTTAAAATCCTTAACCTGTTTTAAAAGTTTAAAAATCTTTGTGAAATAATTGAAATCTTTGGAATCCGTGACCTGAATTAACATTGAAATTTTCAACTAATAATTTTTATAATTCCTGAATTGAATATCACAAAAAAATGTATACTTTATATTCGCGGGGGGAAAAAAAAACTTACAGAATTATTCACAATATGCATTACAATCTATAAACTAACGAGTACAGTCTACAAAAAATGCCCTGAAATCTCTTTATTTATTCTGTAATAAAAAAAAAGGATAAATTTTATCCTAAAAAATAAAAAAAAAACTGTTCAAGTTTTTTTCTAAACAAAATGTTTCTTCCTCAACAAGACTAAAATATTAAAATCATCCTGGACATTTTAATAAAAATAACTGTTTTAATAGCAAAGAATTTCAAATTTAAGGTTCTCGTCAAAAAAAAAATTCAAACAGATTTCCAAACTTTCAAGGTTTCAAGAACCAAAAATTCAAGGACAATTCCTTTTTCTTACCTGTAAAAGGTGATGTTTCGTTGCTTGTGCTGTGGATTTCTGGCCGCCCAATCGTACAATCGATAATAGAAAGGCCTGAAGGTGTCTTCACTCAATTTTAAAATCAGTGCGACTATTGTTTTGCTCGCACTCTCTTCCACGACCTTTATGTCACTCAAAAGAACACCTTCCTCCCCATCCACCTCCATTTTCTCGCATTTTCCAACCTGCTCTCGAAATTCCAGAACATTCAAGAAAAATCCGATCAGATTCGGCAAGGCGGCATTCAAATCTGAAGACTGCAGATTTGCAAAAGATTCGCCAAAAATATTTAATAGAGGAGCGATGTACTTGTAGGATTTTTTCGTTAAGAGTTCGTCGTAGGTATTTTTTACGGCTGGTAATAAAACTCGAAGAGGAACGGAGCTTGCGAGTTTATTTCCGGTTGCTCTTAATCTGGAGACGACTATGCCGATCTGTTGAAGAATTTCAGGTCAATTAGAGACCGCACTTAAATTACTTAACAGTCAAACACGCAATTTTTGCAAATTCGCAAAAACCTTTTTCCTGATTATTAATCTTTTTAGTTACAAATTTTATTATTTTGTTGAAAATTTTACAATTTTATTAGAAAGACATTCCAGGGTGGCGATTCAGAGGACGATTTCAAATTCCCGGTCATTTTCAGGTTTCTACTGGCACTGTTGCAAAACGCAAACATTTATATTAAATCAGGACGTTCATTTTAAAAATCTCATAACACAAGAGAGTCAAAACTTGAAAAATAAATGAACGGGAATTATGAATATTTAACTGTAATCATTAATTTTGTAAACAAAAAAATGAATTTTTAAATAATAGGATTAATTTTTAAACAAAAATATTAATTTTCTACCAAAAAAATACCATTTTTCAACAAAATATATGAATTTAAACAAAATAATTAAATTTTCAATCAAAGGAGACAAATTTTTAACCAAATAGTCGAATTTTGAACTGATGAATTTTCAACTAAAATG
This sequence comes from Belonocnema kinseyi, assembly GCF_010883055.1. Lineage (NCBI taxonomy): Eukaryota > Metazoa > Arthropoda > Insecta > Hymenoptera > Cynipidae > Belonocnema > Belonocnema kinseyi. Next base: position 168,016,184 of record NC_046658.1, on the reverse strand, counting down.
ATAAAATCTCATTTTGAATAGTTGAATTTTAAACCAAAAAAATTAGTTTCCAAGTAAAACAATGAATCTTTAACTGAAATTATGGAATATTGAACTGGAATAGTATTTTGAATTTAAGAAAAAATTATTTTTAATAAAAAAGGAAACAAATTTTTAATAATATAGTTAAATTTTCGGTACAAAAATTCCTTTTTATCGAATGAAGAAACAAGTTTTCATTTTAATCGCTCATTTCTCAACCAAAGAAATGAATTTTTATGTAAAATAATTAATCTTCATTAAAAAAATAATAATTTTCAGCCAAAGATTTATTTCTGACCGAAAAGATGAATTTTCAACTAAAATTATGAATATTTAACCGAAATACTTAAATTTTCAACCAAAAAAAATTATTTTTAAACGAGAAAATTAATTTGCAAAGCAAAAAATTTATTTTCTACCACAAAAGTAGATTTTTTAATTAAATATCTCAATTTTCAAAGAAATAAATGAATTTTTAAGTGAAATGAATAAATAAATACATTTCGAACTAGAAAAAAATGAATTAAAAAAAAAATAGTTACATTTTTAGTAAAAAATAATTCACTTTTAACTAAACTGATGAATTTTAAAATAAAATGATAAATCTTTAACTGAAACTGTTGAATTTTATAAATACCAAAAAGAGGAATTTTTAACTAAAATGAGGAATATTTAACCGGAATACTTTAATTTAAAACCAACAAATTTGAATTTTTAAATAATAAGATTAATTTTCGAACAAAAATATTAATTTTCTACCGAAAAATACAACTTTTCAAACAAAATACATGAATTTTTGACATAATACTTCAATTTTTAATTTAAAAAGACGAAAATTCAAAGTAATTTTTGACAAAAAAGAAAATGAACTTTTAACAAAATAGTTAAATTTTGAAACAAACAAGTAAATTTTGAACTAAAATCATGAATCTTCAACCAAAAAAGAAAATTAATTTTTGAAATAGCAGTTAAACCCTCCGTTAGTTACTTGATTTTTTAACTAAATAAGTTTTTAATCAAAAACAAATTTTTTCAAACAAACACTTGCATTTAATTTCAAATGCAAAATGAAAAAATGTATTTTTTGTTTTAAAAATTAGTCCTTTTCGGTAAGGAATTAATCAACTAAAACAATGAATCACTTTCAACAACAAAAATAATGTTTACTAAAAAATATAAATTGTCAACCAAACCTTAAATAATTAAGTTTTAAGTTAAAAAAATTAATGTTAAATAAAAAAGACGAATTTTCAACTAAAAAATATCAATCTTGAACCAAAAATTGAACAAATCAATTTTGAGTGAAAAAATGAACGATCAATAAAAAAAAATGAATTTTCAACTAAAATTAAGGAATATTCAACTGGAATGGTATTTTCATTGTCAGTTTAAGAACAAAAAAAATTATTTTCAACGAAAAAAGAAACAAATTTTGAATAATATAGTTAATTTTTCGGTAAAAAAAAATTCATTTTCATCCAAAAGAAAAACAAATTTTCAATCAAACAGCACATTTTTCAACCAAAGAAATGTATTTTTAATTAAAATGATAAATCTTCAATAAAAAAAAATTGATTTGCAACAAAAGAGTTTATTTTTTTACTAAGTTAATTTATTTCCAGCCTGAAAGATTAATTTTCAACTAATAAGATTAATTTGATAGAATAGAGACGAATAAAACTTCAACCGAAAATAGAATAAATTTCCCATTTAAAATTTAATTTTTGCTAAAAGCATCACATTTTTAGAAAATAGTTAAATTTTCGGTAAAGAAATTCCCTTTCATCCAATAAAATGAATTAATTTTTAACAAAGGAGTATAATTTTTAACCAAGTAAATTTATTTCTATCCTAAAAGATGAATTTTCAAATAAAATTATGAATATACAATATATTCAATATATTTTCATTCAAGTTGTTGAATTTTGAACTATAAAAAGTCATTTTTTTAAAAACTAGTTATATTTCTAAAAAGAGATTAATTTTCAATGAAAATTATAAATCTTCCAACAGCAAAATTAATTTTTAACAAAAAATTTTAGCTTTTAACCGTAACTAGTTAGATTTTCACGAAAAAACAGGTAAATTCCTAACGAAACATGTTTTAAAAAATTATATTATAAGTATATATGAAGTAAAAAAAATGAAATTTTCAACAAAGAAATGAACTTCAACTAAATTGATGAAACTTCAAACCAAAAAATTAACTGATAAACAAATAGTTAAATTTTGGACTCAAGAAAATAAATTTTTTATCAAAAATAGAATACTTAAATTTTTATTCAGAAAACTAAATTTTCAACTAAAAAAAAATAAATTTTTCAACAAAATACGTCAATTTTTAAACAATAAAATTAATTTTTATCGAAAAATGTGAAGTTTATACTCATGAGACTACTTTTCTACAAAAAAGAGACGAATTTTCAACTTAAAATAGAATATTTTAATTTTCAGTAGAAAATTAATTTCCAACAGAATAAAACAAATTTTTAATGAAGCAGATGAATTTTTAATCAAAAAGTTTATTTTTCTACCAAAAAAGATTAATTATTCATAAAATTAAGGAATTTTGAACCAAATTGTTGAATTTCCAACCGAAGAAAGTAAATTTTCATGCAAACATGTATAAGACAAATTTTAAATTAAAAAATTTATTTTCAACAAAAACGAAACAAATTTTTTCAACAAGATAGGTCAACTTTCAACCAAAAAATTATTTTTTTTTTCAAGAATATTAACTTTCAACTACTAAAACAGATACAATTAATTTTCTATGAAAAAATAAATAAATTTTCAACGAAACAGATGAAGTAAAAAAATATAATTTTCAACAAAATAGTTAAATTTTGAGCAAAAACAAAAAATGTTTTGCAACTTAAGTGATGAATCATCAACCGAAAGCAGTTCCACTTTTAACTAAGTAGTTTAATTTCCAACTAGAATAAGATAAATTCTCAACTAAAAATATAATATTCGATGTTTCCACCAAAAAATATTTTAATTTTAATCTAAAAACGGTTACATTAAAAAAAAAACGAAACGAAATTTTAACAAAATAGGTCAATTTTCAACAACTTTTCTATTAAAAAATAAGAATTTTCAACAAAATAGTTAAATATAATCTAAAACAGATACATTTTGAATTCAAAACAGAACACTTAAATTTTTTGTAACAAAATAAATTTTGTACCAAGTAGTCGAATTTTCAACTGAAGAAGATAAACTTGCAATCAAGCATGAAATAATTAAATTTTCATTTAAAAAAATTAATTTTTAATAAACAAAATATAATTTTCAACCAAATAGTTAAATTGTGAAAAAAAGAGTTTGCAAATTAATCATTAATAACCAGAAAAAGATGAATTTTCAAAGAAGAATGTAACTTTTGATATTTCAACCAAAAAATATTTTAAAAAAAGTTGAATTCCACAAAAAAAAAGAATTTTCAAAAAAATTTTGAAATTTTCAACCAAATAGTAGTTTAATTTCCAACTGACGAAGGTAAACTGTCCAAAAAATTACGAAATTTAAAAAAAATAGGTCAATTTGCAATAACGAAAATTAATTTTTATCCAAAAATATGTAATTTTAGCTAATGAGACTATTTTTCTGACAAAAAATAAGAATTTTCAACACAAATAGTTGAATTTTCACCTAATACACATACATTTTCAATTTAAAACTGAATCGTTAAATTATAAATAAAAAAAATTTCAACAAAATAATTAAATTTTGAGAAAAAAGTGTTTGCAACTAAATTGAAAAATCATCCACCGAAAAAATGAATTTCGATTACAGTATTTCCATTTTTAACTAAGCCATTTGATTTCAAAAAAAAAAACGATAAATTCTCAACAAAAAATGTATTGGTTCATATTTCAACGAGATTTCAAAAAAAGATAAAAAATTTAGCAACAATTTAAGGTTCTGTTAAACTTTGTCACCGAAAACCGGTTATTTTGAAGAAAAATAATTAAATTTTAAGGGAATTTTCTATAGCTACAAATTTTATATGTATTTTAATTTAAAAATTGCTAAAGACAAAACAAAAAATTTCACGCTAACAGTAAAATTGGATTACCTTTGGATTTTCAGAGTCGGTGTAAAGGGAATTAAGCCTGGAGAGTTCAAAAAGTAGTTGGTCCAGGTAAGGAGACATAAAGTTGGCCATCGTCTCGATTATTTTTTGAAGAGCGCTGACGACACTGATCATTATAACGTCAGGAACCTCCTGGTACGTTTGTTTCTCCACTAAACGAAGAATCGCGGGGAAGAATTTGTTGAGAGAATGAATTGCGTGTATTCTCATCGAACTGCATAATTCACCCAGACATGCAGTTGCACTTCCCAAGACTGGCCCATTTCTCTTTTTCACCAACTCGGTTGTCAACTCGAGAATCTTGTTCAGTAAATTCAAAGATTTATTAAATAATATTATATTATTTCTTTAAATACGCATTATTTCAAAAACAACAAGGAAAAATAAATTAACAAAAAAAAAAAAAAAACTAAGAGCGAAAAAAATCGAAAAGGACTTTCATATAAAATTGCAAGTTGCCCTCACAAAAACTATGAGGAAATCATTAATAATAATTCTCGTATAATGAATTTCATATATTTTTTTTGAGATCATAGAACATTTTCTTTATATAAAGTAATTATTTAGCAAACAAATATAGGATAATTAACATTGAAATAAATAATAAGAAATATTCACGGAATCTTTTCTAAAAAAATTTGTGTGAAAATATATTTTGAAGATCTCGCAATCATTACTTGAAGTTGTTTTATATGTTCCTGAAAAAATGCGGAACCGGAAATGGTGAAAAGGGAAAGGGGAAAGGAAAAGGCGGAAATGGGAAAAATCAAAGGGGAAAGGGGAGCATAGGAAAAAGAAAAAGGGTACAGAGACCGAAGAAATAAATTAACGGGGAAAGGGAAAATGGCGGGATGGGAAAGGGGAACCGGTAAACGAATGTGGGGAAAAGAAAAGGGGAAAGTGAAAATAGTAAAGGAAACCGTTAATTTGATTGGGGAAGGGGAAAGGAAACGTTTAAGTTGATTGGGAAAGGGGAAAGGAAAATGCAATAGGGGAAATAAGACAGAGTAAAAGGGAAGGGGAAGGGTGAGAAGGGAAAGTGGAATTAGGAAAAGGGTAAACTCGAAAGGGGAACGACTTAAAAGAGAAAAGGAAAAATAAAAGGGGAAATGGGAAATCAGAACAAATAAAAATGGTACAGAGAACGGGAAAATAAAGAAAGGGGGAAAGGGAAGAAGAAAATGAGAAACCGGAAGGGATGAAAGGGGGAAACAGAGAAAGGGGAAAGAACATGGGAAAAGGAAAAATGAGAAAGGGTGAAAATGGAAAGGGGAAAAAAGGGAACGGGGAAAAAAGGGAACGGGGAGAAAGGGAAAAAGGAAACGTGAAGGGGAAAATGAGGAAGGGGAATAGGTGAAAACGGTAAGGGGAAAAGAAAATGGGAAAGGGAGAAATAAGAAAAAGAGAAAAAGGTTGAAGGGAAGGGAGAAAGGATGGAAACATAAAGGTTAAAAGGGAAAGGGAAAAGCAAAACAGAAGAAGGGATTGGGAGAAAGGAAAAGGGAAGGAAAAAATGAGGAACCGGAAATGGTGAAAAGGGAAAGGGGAAAGGAAAAGGCGAAAATGGGAAAAATCAAAGTGGAAAGTGGAGCATAGGAAAAATAAAAAGGGTACAGAGATCGAAGAAATATATGAACGGGGAAAGGGAAAATGGCGGGATGGGAAAGGGGAAACAGTAAAGGGAAATGGGGAAAAGAAAAGGAGGAAGTGAAAATAGTAAAGGAAACCGTTAAGTTGATGGGGAAAGGGGAAAGGAAACGTTTAAGTTGATTGGGAAAGGGAAAGGAAAATGCAATAGGGGAAATAAGACAGGGTAAAAGGGAAGGGGAAGGATGGGAAGGGAAAGTTGAATTAGGAAAAGGGAAAACGCGAAAGGGAACCGACTTAAAAGGGAAAAGGAAAAATCAAAGGGGAAAGGGGAAACCAAAACAAATAAGGATGGTACAGAGAACGGGAAAATGAAGAAGGGGGGAAACGGAAAAAGAAAATGAGAAACCGAAAGGGATAAAAGGGAAAGGGAAAAGGGGGAACCGGAGAAAGGGGAAAAGAACATGGAAAAAAGGAAAAGGGAAAATGAGAAAGGGGGGAAATGGAAAGGGGGGAAATGGAAAGGGGGAAAAAGGGGAAAAGGAAGAGTGAAGGGGAAAATAAGGAAGGGGAATGGGTGAAACGGTAAGGGGAAAAGAAAATGGGAAAGGGGGAAATAAGAAAAAGAGAAAAAGGTTGAAGGGAAGGGAGAAAGGATGGAAGCATAAAGGTTAAAAGGGGAAGGGAAAAGCGAAACAGAAGAAGGGAATGGGAGAAAGGAAAAGGGAAGGAAAAAATGAGGAACCGGAAATGGTGAAAAAGGAAAGGGGAAAGGAAAAGGGGAAGGGAAAGGCGGAAATGGGAAAAATCAAAGGGGAAAATAGGAAAAAGGGTACAGGAAACGGGAAAAGGAAAGGGAAAATGGGAAAGGAAACAGGAAAGGGGATTGGGAAAGGAAAATGGAAGGGAAATATAAGAAAGGGTGAACAGAATGGGAAAGGGTGAAGAGGGAAAGGAGAATCATGAAAAAGGAAGGGGGAAACGAGAACGGTTTAAACGGGAGAAGTGGAAAGGAAAAGGTAAATGGGAATGAGAAAGGGAAAATGGAATAGGGGAAATGGTGAATGGAAGAACTAAGAGAGATACAGATAGATTTGTTTCCTAAAAAATAAATAAGAACTCTAAAAAAAACTCACCGGCTTGAAATTCTCCGGATGTTCAGCAGCCAAGAACTTTGCCAACAACTTGATACTAATCAGCACCGTTTGTTGAATGATCTCAATCTCCTGATTCACGAGCTTATTAGGACCCTTCAGAACATTCGTAAACAAATCCATCAAACTTAACAAATCCTCATGATCACACTCTCCAAAGTTCCTCTGCTGCAACCTCGCATTCAGCAACTCCAAAGCTTTCCTTCTCACACTCAAAAGTTCATGATCAATCAGCCTCTTGATACTCTCAATAAAAGCCTTATTCGGCAAAAGACTATTCACCAAATCCAAAATGTCATACAAATGTCTGAGCAATACCTTCCAGTACTTCGCCTTTGGCTTGCCTTGATGAATATCCACACTTTTCGAAGCGCTCTCAATCACCAGAACCAGCTCCACAATCAACTGATCAAAATCAGTCATAATTTCACTCATAGTCTCAACATCCAGTTCCGCGACTCTATTAATAAACTCCGCCCTGGACAAAAGTTCACTGAGAAACTGGACAATCGTGTATTTATAATGTCTCAACTGTTTCGGCGAATTCTTCTCCACATTGAAAATATGATTGCTCTTGAACTTTCCCTTCCTTGATTTATTCTCTTCATCAATCTCGATCGGAAGAGACTTCAGAAACTGCACCAGTTTCACACAAACATTAATCACCTTCTTTGGTGGGAATTCCTGACAAATCTGCAGAGCAAATTCCACCTTCTGGGTTGGAGTTCTTTGCGCTTTTTGTGCCGGAGTTGCATTACTCTGCGACAAAACGTGACTTTCAAAAGTTAGCAAATAATAAAGATGAAGATAGTTCTCCATGAGCTGCAAAAGCTTCACAAAAATGGTTACTCTCCTGTGCTCGGGAATATCCGGCAGAGAAGTGATAAAGAGTCGCAAAATTTCACAGGCTTGATTCTCATCATTGGCTGCATTCACAATCGGAATAATCGTCTCGATAGTCTTCGAGGTAATCTGAATCGAATAGGCATCTTCCTGTCTTAAAATTGAGCTTCCCACAAAGGTAAAGATCGGCATGATACTGTTCAGAGCACTCTGAGTATCAGCGACTTTGAACAATTCGACCAGGAGCAACAACGCGTAATAATGAGTCTGAGGATTTCTAGATATCCGGATGCACTGGGCAATTAGAGCAATGTGCAAATGGGCTCCTCGAATCGGCAGAGATTTGCTCACCAAAAGATGGAGGGCCGATAGCAAGAGTTGATTGGTATATTCCACCGGATCCTGAATCTCAAAACCGAGACAGGTGCGAAGAAGATCAAAAAGAGTTGGAATCAGAATTTCCTCATTGAGAATATTATTCTCCGTTTTGATAAATTCTAGCAAGTTTATTCCTCGTTTCCACTCATGAGTGTTTATTATTTCCGGACTTGGTAGAACCGACATTCTACCCAATTTCTTCCGCGGTTTTGTAGCACTTCCCTGATTATTATTCGAGACGGACTGTGTCATGAGTTTCAACTCATCAACGATAAATTGCGCCTTGATTCGAATTTTCTGCAATGATTTGCTACCTATTGAACACACACCGCTGTTTTCCGAGTCCGTAATCACGTCGACCAATTTCGAGAAGACTTTTTTCTGCAACTGGTGCGAAACATTTCCGAGATTTTCAAAGAAAGTCTCGTCAATCTGCTTGATTAAAACGACACTTGGAGATTTGACTGTGTTGTTGATCAATTTCTGGGGCGTGTCATCGGAAATACTGACCTCAAATAATTTCCAGACCTCTGCACTTTGTAAAGCCGTCACTGTACTACTATTAATTCTTTGAAGGATATTCGTTAGACCAATACTGACGTATTTATTTTCCGGTTGTGTGATGACTTTTTTCAAAAATGTGAGACCTAGAGGTGCCAATTGCTTGAGAATCGATGGTCCATTCACATGCGTTAAAACCTCGAGAAGTTGTGAAACTACATGAAGAGGGACGTTTTCGTCCCCAATTATTTCAAAAAGAAGTTCTCGAGCGACTTTTAAATTTTCTTTTAGACGCACACCTTTCAATAATATTCCAACATCAGGATCCGGAGAAAGCTTCAGATAAAGAGCCAGAGGCAACTGATCAGCATCCATGCTTATTTCCAGGCTTGTTTCCGCCAATTCTTGCAACAAAGTGAAGAAGCCTTCATCTGAAGCTTTGGTAATCTGTGACTCGTTTTTGATGATCAAAGCCTTCAAAATATTAACAGCAACTTCTCGGCAACTATCAACTTTCGATGTCAAACTGATCAGCAAATTGCTGACGAAAATTTTATCTGTGAAGAGAAAATTGGGTGTCAAAACTTTATCAATTGTGTCCCACCGGAACGATTTGCAATTGTTCAAAAGTTTTAGAGTGATTTCGAGAGAACGTTGAGACGTCTGGGTTTGCACAGGTTCGTTAAAAAGCTGGGATAAAAATCGTAGAATCCCTTCCAACTTCTTGAAGTGCCTCTCGATGAAAATCTTCAAGCACCATTCGTAATGAGACTTTGTATCCTTGTCGTTCATCCCCTCGAAGAGGATTTCAATCAACTTGAGAATCAACTGACTTCTCTCCGGATCTTTTTCAAAATCGAACATAAAGGTTTCAGCCTTCAAATCCAAACATCGGTGAGCCTTTTCCAAGACGTGAGTTCCAACCTGTAAAGGTAGAATTCCCTTAGTGGTGAAACGAAGCGCCTCATGCATTTTTTCAACAACAAACTGATCAGTGCCGGGCAAGAGTCGAACGTTTTTGTAACTCTTGATAATTTCCGCTGCCAGTTCTATCGCCTCTCTGACTACCTGGAAGGACAAAGAACCCGCGGGAACTCGACAAGTGGATCCGAGGAATATCAAATTGAAAAGTATAAAGGAAGCGTCGCCATGTGCCATTTGCTGTTTCATTATACTGATGATAATATCGGTCGGTGGCAGTAAATCCTTCTTGAGAAGACTCGAGAAAACCGTTTGCACAAACCACTCAGCAATGTCTGTAAGATCCTTTCTCTCTTTAGCCGCGCTTTTTGCTGTTTTTAAATTCGCCCCGAGATCTCGTTTCAGCGTTGACATAAACTTGTTTCCTCTACCGAAATTCGAATCCAGAATCTCGAGCGCTATTCCTACATCCTCGTTTTTCATCGGGAATAAATAAGGAAGTGTCACGAGGAATACACTCGCATCATTTCCGTCACACATTTCCAAAAGAATTTTCAGGGCAGGTTCGGCAATGATTTTTCGATTGATGTCATTGTGATTTGACACGAGAATTGTCAGTTTATCGATCAAAGCATCAGCGGGAAAAAGTTCTTTTAAACGAGAGGTGGGAAAGGTCAGCAGCGCTGCGATCACACTGTCCTCATCATCGTTGAATCGCGCCATCAAGGCTCGGTTCACCATCTCCTTAAAACTCTCGGAAATCTTTATTCGATTTTCCGAAATCACCCTCAGAGCGAGGATTCGTTGCTCGGAACTCGCGTGAGTCAGGGAATTCAAAACCTCGAGAGAACCTTCCGAATCCCGTGCCTCGACATGCCAGGACATCAGAAACTTCAGTGTTGTCTTCGCCTCTTCATCATTTTCACTCGCGTACATAATTTTCTTCAGATAATCATCAAATTTCGTTGGATAACTCTTCTCAAGAGACTTGAACAAACAGATGAGAAATAGCTTCGACTCCTCCGATTCCACGAGCGAGATCAGATTGTTCTTTAATATACCGGTCAAAAACAAATCAACTTCGTCATCATTCAAACGAACTTCTACCAAAATATCATTGACAATACTCTGAACGCTTTCAGATTTCGCGGGATTGATCAGAATGTATCTAACAGCATTTTCGAGAAAAAGACCGGTGAATTTCGAAGTTTGAACCCCGGCAGATTTCACCTGAATGAGTGTTTTCGTAAACCAGGATAGATTCGATAAACGGATAAGCAGCTTTTCCGACATTATCGTGACGGGATTGGTGGCTGCATTGTAGAGGGAAACTAATAAAAGAAGAACTTCGTAATGCAGTCGATGACTGGGTCTTTTGACAGACTTGCAGAGCAGAAAATCGATAGTTTCGTCTCTCAGTTTGACTTTGGTGTTCAGTATTGAAATAATTATGTAATTGCTCGCTGCAAAGTCTACGATTGGACTTGACAATCCACTAATGAGAGCTGGCAACATGTGATTTATCTGAACATCGGTGATATTATTCAGTCGATGAATTGCTTTTACGAGACCAGAGGTGTAAAAATTGTACAATGTTCCTAAACTAGTGGCTTCGGGTCGGCACGCTTTTGTAGCATTAATCACATGATTGCATATCAGTTTTAGGAAACCATTGTCTGAGGTGATTCGATTGACTAAAGTTATGGAAGCGAGTGGTTGTCCGGCTTTTTGAACTGGCTTTAACCAATGCCATTTGTCACTCGGATCTGACAGATCTACCAATTGCAGAGCTCTGAAAATAAGTTTCTGTTGCTGAGATACCTTTAAACAGGGCCTATTCTGAATCGAATTTACAATAGAAAGAAAATGCAGAAATGATAAAGTATGTCAAGTTCCCGGACATTATTTCAAGACATAAGACATAACATTGTAGAGTGTCTATTTTATTCAAATCCTAGAAAAAAAACGCCCTAAAAATTGCAGGTTTCGCTTTTTTTTTTTAAGAATCCGCTCAGAGCATGTATACAATTTCACTAGTTTTTTTTTTCATTCGAAAAAGTAACTTTGATTCAATTAATATCAGGGTGTCCACATATTTTAGTACGATATATTAAATAAATAATTAAATAATACAAAAAACATAAATTATCATTTCTTGAACTTGTCTCTAATGTCCATGAATTTGAACAAATCAAACAAATATTTATTTGACCTACTTTTACTTAAAATTCAGTGCATATTTAGGTAAAATAATGTTGTTACTATATTGAATTAAATCTAACACTTAAAGTGCATTGTGGGTGTCCGATACTCCAATAAATTTTCAAACTCATATAAAGCAGCTGCTGAAAGTGCAGTTAAAAACGTCGTTTTTTTTTAATGAAAGTACACTATTTCAAAAGTATAGTCATAAATTTTCAGGTTCAAATAATTAAAATTGCGTGAGTTATGAATTTTTAAGTAAAAATCCCATTTTTTCACTTTTTGTCAATAATTTGTTTAAGAAACTTAAAATAAATAAATGGCTATAAAATCAACTCTACCTTATAAAATATACCTCAAACTATATCGAATAATTTTATTGTGACAAAATATTCAATAGGGGTTAAACAATACATGATTAAATACGCTCGGGTGTGAAACACCCACGATTCAATTTACCGTGATTTTTACCATGTATGCACTTTGAGGGTTAAAATGCTTCAAATTCCGAACTTTTCAAGTAGGAATTTGGATTTTTTTTAAAGATTGATGAATTTTTAGCCAAATAGTTGAAATTTCAACAAAAAAAGTTTAATTTTTTAAACTGAATTTAACTGAAAAAGATCAATTTTCAAACAAACAGCTGAATTTTAAACTAAAAAATATCAGTTTTCTACCAAAAATGTAATATTTAAATTTTCAGTTAAAAATTATCCCCCCCCCCCCTCCAAATGTTTATTTATAAGATAAATTTAGTTCAACTTTTAACCAGCTAGTTCGATTTTCAAGTAAAAAAAATGAATTTTCTGAGAAAAAAGGCGATTTTTCAAATAAATAAATATGAAATTTTAACAAAAAAGTATAATTTTCAACTGAAAAATACCAATTCTCAACAAAAAAGATGAATTTTTTAACACAAAGACGATTTACTGTTAAAAAAATTATTTTTCCACACAAAAAAGAAACATATTTATTTTTAAGCTAAATTTAATTTAACTTTCAACCAACTAGTTTTATTTTCAATAAAAAAAATTAATTACTAAAATTATCAAAATTTGAATTTTTCAGCAAAAAAATGAATTTTCAACTGAAAAAACATCAATTTTCACAAAAATAACTGAATTTTGAACTAAGAAAGATCAGTTTTCTACTAAAACTGTAATATTTAAATATTGAGGTGAAAGATTATTTTTCCACAAAAAAAATAGATTTATTTTTAAGAAAAATGTTATTGAACTTTCAACCAGTTTGATTTTTAAGCAAAAATATAAATTAATTACTGAAATGATCAATATTTAATTGTAATACTTCAATTTTTCAGAAAAAAATGAATTTTTAAACAACAAAATTAATTTTCTACAAAAAAATCGATTTTTCAAAAAAAATAATAATAATAATAATAATAATTGTGAAGCAAAAGATTGAATTTTCAACTAAAAAAGATCAATTTTAAACGAACCAGTTGAATTTTTAACGAAACTAATGAATTTCCAACTAAAATGATCAATCTTCATCTAGAATAAATGAATTTTAAGCAAAAAGATGAATTTTTAAGAAAACAGTTCAATTTTGAACCAAGTTGTCTTATTTTCAACTAAAGAGATCAAGTTTCGACCATAAATGAAATCGTTAAGTTTTCAACCAAAAAGGATGAATTTTTAACGAAAAAGTGTATTTTTTATTCAAACAGATTAGTTTTTAACTAAATAGTTGCATTTTTAAGTAAAAAATACTAAACTTCTACGAAAATAAATTAATTTTCAGACGAAAAAAGTATTTCAGTCAAGATAGAAACAAACATTTTAATTAATACCTGAATACATAGAACTTTGGCTTGTAAAAAATTCGTAATTTAACTTTTGGGAACTAACAAATTGTTGTTTATAAGGAGAAATAATTGTTGTTCCTTACCAATGCCAATTTTAGTGAAATTGCTTTATTTTCAATAAAAAAATGAATTTCCGATCAAAATGTTCAATTTTCAAACAAAAAAGAAAAATTTTCAACCAAGGAGATAATTTTTTCAGTAAAAAAGCGAATTCTAAAAATAATAGATACATTTCTAACCAAACTGTGATAAATTTTCAACCGAGAAGATCAATTATCTATATAAAAGACGAATTTTCCACAAAAAGAATTTTTCACAAAGATTAATTTGTTTTTAAATAAAAAAAGCGAATTCTCAACAAAATATGTCAATTTTGTAACCAAATAGTTCTACTAAATATATAGTTGTATATAAATAGTTAATAAATAGCTCTATTTAACTAAACTAAAAAAAGAAAAAATTTCAAACAAGATTAATTTTCTACCAAAAAAGACAAATTAAAAAAAAAAAAAGTAGAACTTTCAACGAATCTTTTGAGTTTTAATCAAAAAGAAGAATTTTTAACCAAAAATATTTTTGTTTAGTAAAAAAGGTGAATTCTCGACAAATTATATCAATTTTAACCAAATAGTTCATTTTCAACCAAGAAGATTAATTTTTTTTTTTTACTGAAAAAAGCATATTCTAAAAGAAATTCATCAATTTTTAACGAAATAATTGAATTTCCAACAAAGAAAAATAATTTTATACCAAAGATTTAAAATTACTAGATTGATTGGCACTAACAAGTTTCTTTGTGGTATCATGAATACTTTTTTTTCAATACCTCGCCAGTGGCCACGTTAATAAAAATATGATTAAAATGTAATTGAAAATCAATTGAATTTTCAACAGAAAAGACGAATTTTCAACCAAAAAGACGAATTTTCAACCAAAAAGAAGAATTTTAACCAGGATGATAATTTTTTTGTAATACAAATGACGAATTCTAGACAAAACATGTCAATTTTTAATCAAATAGTTCATTTTCAACTAACAGGATTAATTTTTTTACCAAAAAAGATGATTTTTTCAGCAAAAATGTTGAATTTTTTTAGCAAACTGATAATTTTTAACTTAAAAGAAAAATTGCAAACAAGAAGATTAATTTTTTCAATGACAAAGGCGAATTCTCAACAAAATATGTTGAATTTTTAAACTTAAAAAGATAATTTTTCAACCAAAGATTTAAAATGATTAGATAATAGATAAAAATATAATTAAAATATAATGAAAAATTAATTGAATTTTCAACAACAAAAAGGTTAATTTTTTTTACTAAAAAAGACGAATTCTCAATAAAAAACCTAAATTTTTGACGAAATAGTTAATTTTCAAACAAGAAGATTAATTTTCTACCAAAAAAGACAAATTTTCAACAAAAATGTTGAACTTTCAGGATTAATTTTTTTGCAAAAAAAGGCGAATTCCTAACAAAATACATAAATTTTTAACCAAATAGTTGAATTTTCAAACTAAAAAGACAAATTTTCGACGAATTCCATAAACTTTCAAAGAAATAGTTGAATTTTTAAACTTAAAAAGATAATTTTTTAACCAAAGATCTTTTTACAGAATTACGAATACATTTTATTTTTAAATGTTTAGCCACTGGCAAAGTTGATTAAAAATTTTGGAAATTTTTTATTTTTTGTGTACAGATGCTTTTCTTTTGGTTGGAAATTATTTTACAAAAAATTTTGAGCACTTTTTTCTCAATTTCTTAATCAAAAGGTTCAATTTTCAACTGAAAAAGATTTATTTTCAAACAAATAGCTGAATTTTGAAATAAAAAATATCAGTTTTCTACCAAAAATGGAATATTTAAATTGTCAGTTAGAAATTATTTTTTCACACAAAAAACTGATTTATTTTTAAGACAAATTTAATTTAAATTTTAAGCAACTAGTTTGATTTTCAAGCAAAAAAAAAAAAATAACTAAAATGCTCAAAATCTAATTGCAATACTTGAATTTTTCAGCAAAAAAAAATTTCAAGCAATAAGATTAATTTTAAAAAAACACGATTTTTTAAAAGAATATATGAATTTTTACCAACAAAGTTGAATTTCCAACTAGAAAATAGCAATTTTCAACTAAAGTAATGAATTTCTAACTAAAATTATAAATCTTTATCTAGAATAGATGAATTTTTAAGAAAATACTTCAATTTGGAACCAAGTAGTATTATTTTTAAGAAAAATGACGAATTTTCTAATACAAAGACGATTTAAAAAAATAATACTTTAATTCTTGATAAAAAAATTGAATTTCCGAATAAAAAAGATCAATTTTCAAAGAAATAGCTGAATTTTGAAATAAAAAAGATCAGTTTTCTACCAAAAATGGAATACTCAAATTTACAGTTAAAAAATGATTTTTTCACGAAAAAAAAAACAGATTTATTTTTAAGATAAATTTAATTTAACTGTTAACCAAATAGTTTAATTTTCAAGTGAAACGATGAATTAATTACTAAACAAGAAGATTCATTTTCTAAGCAAAAATGTGATTTTTCAAACAAACAAAAATAGAATTTTTAATAAAAAAACTTGAATTTTCAACGAATATGATGAATCTTTATCTAGAATAGATAAATTTTAAGCAAAAAGATGAATTTCTGAGAAAAGAGTATTAATTTTATTTATTAAAAATATTATTATTATTTTTCTATAAAATTAGTTTCAACTAATTTCGTTTAAATTTAAAAATATTATAAATTTGTATAATTTTAAATTATCATTTCTAGTTAATTTTTTGGACCAAGTTTGGACCATTTTGGCTTAGAAAATTAATCTTCTTATTTGAAAATTAATTTTTTTTTGCGGAAAAATTCAAGTATTGCAATCAAATATTGATCATTATAGTAATTAATTCATCGTTTTGCTTGAAAATTAAACTATTGTTTTGAAAATATATCTGAATTTGATATTAAAATGTACCTAATAAATTAATCATAAAAAATTAAGTCTCCTTTAATACAAAAAAATATAGTTAGAAAAATATAATTTAAAATTTAAAAAGATCAAAATTAAAAAACAAAATATAATCCATAAATTAATTGTAAGAAATTAATTTTCCTTTAATAATAGATAAAAATAAAATTGAAATATAATTAAAAGTTAAAATTAACAAACAAAATATAATCAATAAATTATTATTAAAAAGGATTTTTTCTTTAATAATAGATGAATAAATAGATACCTTGCAAAGGAATGAGTTTCATAGTAAGGTAGAATTAAGAGGAGATATTGATCTTTGTTGTACTGATGAATGTAGAATCTGCAAATCAGCCATTCCAAAGCCTTGCGCGCGTACTCCAGTAGAAAGTGAGGTGAGAGAAATATCAAAAATTTCTCGATATTTGCATTTAGTTTCTCGTTAAATTTTGCTTCCCTCATAGAACGCTCCAAGTTCACAGAACTATGGGCAAATAAAGTCCCTTCGAATTCTTCGAAGAGGCTGCATCGTTTTATTAATTCCTTTAATCCACTTTGTCCTAAAATAATCAGTGATGCAATCTTAGAACCAGTATTTTTCAAATTTAAATATTATCAATATTTTTGTCGCGAATTTTTTATTTAAGGAAGAATTAATGCGTACACAGCCTCAAACCACAGAAAGATTCATAAAAAAAAGGAAAAATAGAATCAAAATTAATTTTAATCCCTTTTTTAAAGAGGCAATAATATATTTTTTGGAAAATATTTATTTCAGTCCAAATTTCTGGTCAAATAATAGTTATTTGACATTTTAGGAGCAGAAGATTTTATAAAAAGTCCCATGGAATTTCGAAAAAAGTCCACAAAAATGGCATTAAATTTGCAGTTCAAAAATTGATTTCCAACAAAAACGAATTATCAACATAATAGTTCAATTTTCAACCAGAGATGGATCTTTAACTAATAAAATGCATTTTCAACAAATTAGTTTAACTCTCAATCAAGTAGTTGAATTTTTAATCAAGAAGATTAATTTTCTACCAAAAAGAAGGAATTCACATTAAAATACACAGATGCATTTTCAACTAAAAAGATAAATTTTCAACAAAAAATTGAATAGGTAATATTTTAGTTGAAAAAATTGATTTCCAACCAAAGAGATAAGTTCTCAACTAAGATGGTGGAATATTACACCAAAATATTTGAATTTGTATTAAAAAAATTAATTGTCAAACAATTTTTCAACAAAATAATTAACTTTTCAGCTGAAATCGTTAAAATTTCAGTTAAAAGATACTAATTTTTAATCAAAATCAAAGAACTTTCTATAAAATAGTTCAATTTTCAACCAAGGAGATACATTTTTAATCAAAATATTTCGACTTTTAAGGAAGCAGTTAAATTTCCAATCGAGAAGATTGATTTTCTAACAAAATGAAGAATTTCCAACCAAATACATGAATTTTCAACTAAAAAAAATTGTAAGCAAAAATTGAATAGTTAAAGTTTCAGTTATAAAAATTAATTTTCGACCAAAGAAATGAATTCTCAATTAAGATGATGGAATATTCAAAAGGACTATTTAAATTTTTAGAACAAAAACTAATTTTGAAACAATTATTTAACGAAATAGTGAATTTTGTAACTGGAATAATTAAATTTTTAGTAAAAATAATTTAATTTTCCACCAAAGAAATAAAATTTCAATCAAAATTGAATCTTCAAACAAAAACTGAATTTTTAAGAAAAGAGTTCAAATTTCCACCAAGAAGTTGAACTTTCAATCCAGAAGATTAATTTTCAACCAAAAAGGCACAATTCATGATCAAATGCATAAATTTAAGGCAAAAAAGATAAATTTTCAACCAAAAATTGAATAGTTAACTTTAAGTTACAAAAATCAATTTTCAACTAATGCGATCAGTTTTTAACTAAAATGCTGGAATATCCAACTGGAATTTTTTAATTTTAATTTAAAAAATTAAATTTCAAACCAATTTTCAACGGAATAGTGAACTTTTTTTGAAATCGTTAAATTTTCAGTTAAAAAATGTTAATTTTCAATCAAAATCACAGAACTTTTTATAAAATGGTTCTATTTTCAACAAAGAGATACAATTTTCAAGTAAAATGATGAATTCACAACCAAATACATGAATTTTCTACTAAAAAAAAGTTTTAAACAAAAATTGAATAGTTAATTTTCAACCAAAGAAATGAATTCTCAATTAAGATGATGGAATATTCAAAAGGATTATTTTAATTTTTAGAACAAAAATTAATTTTGAAACAATTTCTCAACGAAAATAATTAATTTTTTAATTGGAATCGTGAAATTTTCAGTTAAAATAAGTTAATTTTTATTTAAAAAAAGTTAATTTTCAACAAAATTGTTGCATTTTCAACTAAAATAATAATTTTGCAAATAAAAAATTCTAAGCACGCTCTCGAAAAATTTCCTGGCTTTAAAAAGAAATAACCTAACATTTCGAGGTTTTTCCAGGTACAGAAAAATTTTCTGACAATTACAATTTCAAACAAGTATTTAAAATAGTTATTCTACTTGAAGAATTCCAAATCTGGATTAAAAATATTTCTTTCTAGACTCTGAAATTTTTCAACTTGGATTATTTTTAAATCAGAGAAATTTATAATACATAATTTATAATTTATTCTAAGAAAAGGATAATAAGTTTGATTTTTCACCAATTTTCATTAAAGCAGTTGAATTTTCGACCAAAAAAGATCAATTTTGCACAAAATAATTGAATTTTCAAACTAAAAAGATGAATTTTCAACCAAATGCTCGAATTTTGTAAGAAAAAAAATTAAACTTCAACCAAACAGTTGAACTTTCAATCAAAAGAGACGAATTTCCAAAAAAAGTTGAATTTTCAACAAATTACTTAAATTTTCAACAAATAAGTTAATTTACAGCAAAGAAAGATAAATTTCAAAAAGAAAAAGGATGGCTTTTCCACCCCAAAAGATGAATTTTCAATCCAAAAGCCCGCATTTTCTAACCCAAAGGACGAATTTTCAATTTACATAAAGAATTAATTTTTTTCATTTTAATTTAAATAATTAATAACATTAATAAGATTAAAAAAATTAATAAAGAAGTTAATTAAATAAAGAAATGTAATAATAAAATAAAGTATAAAAAAGTAAATTTAAAATTTTTTTAATTTTTAAGAAAAGAATTGAATTTTCAACCTAAAAATAGAAATTTTCTACCAAATGGTCGAATTTTTAACAAAAAAGATAATTTTCAATGAAAAAGATGAATTTTCAACTAAATATTGGAAATTTCAATAAAAAGAGACGAATTTCCAAGAAAACAGTTTAGTTCTTAGGCAAATATAAAAAACTAAATTTAATAATAAATATAATATTTTTAAATTTTGAAAAGATGAATTTTCAGTACATAATGTCGAATTTTCTAACCAAAAGAACCAACTTTTAACAAAGATAAGGTACTAAATGGGGAGGGAAAAAAGTTGTTAAAGAGCTTGGAGGAGTTGGGATGGTATATCTTAAACGGGAATATAGAAGGGGATGAAAAAGG
>NC_046658.1:167994490-167996002 GCF_010883055.1 Belonocnema kinseyi | reverse complement strand
ATAAGATTGTAAAAAATATATAGATGTAAACGGAAAGATTGTAAGGAATGGAAGTCATGTAAACCCTTAGGGGACACATTATGAATAAAGAAGAACTAAACAGTTGAAATTTCAATCAAAAGAGACGAATTAAAAAAAAAATTAATTTTTAAACAAGTACTTAAATTTTCAACAAATAAGTTAATTTACAATAAAGAAAGCTGAATTTTCAATCCATAAGACCAAATTTTCTAACCAAAAGGACCAATTTTAAATTTACACAAAGAATTTATTTTTAAATTCTTATTTAAATAATAAATAACATAAATAAAATAAAAAAATCGATTGATAAAAAGTTAATTAAATAATCAAATTTTTTTAATTTTGAAGAAAAGAATTGAATTTTCAACCTAAAAAGACGAATTTTCTACCAAATGGTCGAATTTTTAATCAAAAAGATAATTTTCAATGGAGAAAGATGAATTTTCAACTAAATAGTTAAATTTTAAACTCAAAAAGATAACTTTTTCACCATAAAAGATGAATTTTTAATTCATCATGCCGAATTTTCTAACCAAAAGAACTAATTTTCAACCAAGCAGTTGAATTTTCGACCAAAAAATATAAATTTTGTAAAAAATAATCGAATTTTCAACCTAAAAAGATGAATTTTTAACTAAATGCTCGAATTTTTAAAGTAAATAAATTAAACTTCGACCAAACAGTTGAATTTCCAAGCCAAAAAGACGAATTTTTTTAGAGACAGTCGAATTTTCTAAAAAAAAAAGGATAATTTTCAAAAAATAACGATGAATTTTTAAACAAACAATTTAATTTACACAAATAATTATTTTTTAAATTTTAATTCAAATATTAAATATCTTAAATAAAGTACCAGAATTAATTTTAAAAAAGTGAATTAAATAATTAAATGTATAATAAAATAAAATATAAAAAAACTAAATTTGATAATAAATATAATATTTTTTTAATTTTGAAAAAAAGAATTGAATCCTTAAGCAAATAGTAAAATTTTCCACTAAAAAAGATAATTTTTTACTATAAAAGATGAATTTTCAATACACAATACCGAATTTTCCAACCAAAAGGATCAATTTCAAATTTACACAAAGAATTAATTTTTTTATTTCAATTTAAATAATAAATAACCAAAATAAAAGTTAAAAGTTAATAAAAGTTAATTAAATAATCAAATTTAACAATAAAATAAAATATAAAAAACTAAATTTGATAATAAATATCTTTTTTTTTAATTTTGAAGAAAAGACTTGAATTTTCAATCCATAATGTCGCATTTTCTGACAAAGAGGACCAATTTAAACAAAGCAGTTGAATTTTCGACCGAAAAAGAAAAATTTTCTTAAAATAATGGAATTTTCAACCTAAGAAGATGAATTTTCAACCAAATTTTCGAATTTTTAATTAAGATTTTTAAATTAAACTTACACCAAATAGTTCCATTTGCAAGTCAAAAGAGACGAAATTAAACAAAAAAGTTTAATTTTTAACCAA
>NC_046658.1:167986824-167994390 GCF_010883055.1 Belonocnema kinseyi | reverse complement strand
ACCAAAGAAGATGAATTTTCAACCAAATTCTCGAATTTTTAATTAAGATTTTTAAATTAAACTTACACCAAATAGTTCCATTTGCAAGTCAAAAGAGACGAATTTCCAACAAAAAAAGTTGACTTTTTGACCAAGTAGTTAAATTTTCAACAAATAAGTTAATTTACAACAAATAAAGATGAATTCTCAAAAAAAGGATGACAATTCCACCCCAAAAGATGAATTTTCAATGAAATACAAAAATTAATTTTTTAAAAAGTTAATTAAATAATCAAATGTGATAATAAAATAAAATATAAAAACTGAATTTAATAATAAATATCTTTTTTTTTAATTTTGAAAAAAAGAAATTGAATTTTCAACCCAAAAAGACTAATTTTCCACCAAATGGTCGAATTTTTAACAAACAAAAAAATCATTTTCAATGGAGATAGATGAATTTTCAACTTAAAAAAATAACTTTTTTACCATAAAAGATGAATTTTCAATCCATAATACCGAATTTTTTTAACCAAAAGGACCAATTTTAAATTTACACTAATTCTTGGTACAAAAATTAATTTTCAAACCAATTTTCAACGAAATAGTGAATTTTTTATTTGGAATCGTGAAGTTTTCAGTTAAAATAAGTTAATTTTCAACCAAAGAGATGAAATTTCGATCAAAATGATGAATCTTGAACCAGAAATTAAATTTTCAACAAAAGTAATAATTTTTCAAATAAAAAATGCTAAATACGCACTAAAAAAATTCCCAGAATACTGGATTTAAAAAAAAAACATTAGTTAAAAACCAAACAGTTGAACCAATTTGATAAATTTGTAAAGAAAAGAAATTAAACTTCAATCAAACAGTTCGATTTGCAAATCAAAAGAGACAAATTTCCAAAAAAAGTTGTCTTTTTAACAAAGTACTCACATTTTTAACAAATAAGTTAATTCACAACAAAGGAAGATGATTAAAAAAATAAGACTTTCCCACACCAAAAGATGAATTTTCAATCCATAAGGCCGAATTTTTTAACCAAAAGGACCATATTAAAATTCACACAAAGAATTTATTTTTTAATTTCAATTTAAATAATAAATAACGTAAATAAAATAAAAAATGTATAAGAAAAGTTAATTAAATAATCAAATGTAATAATAAAAAATATAAAAAACTAAATTTTAATATAAATATATTTGTTTAATTTTGAAGAAAAGAATTGAATTTTCAACCTAAAAAGACGAATTTTCTGCCAAATGGTCGAATTTTTATCACAAAAAGATAACTGTAAATAGAGAAAGATGAATTTTCAACTAATTGAAATTCCAATAAAAAGAAAAGAATTTTAAAGAAAATAGTTTAATTCTTAATCAAATAGTTAAATTTTCAACTAAAAAAGATAACTTTTTCACCATAAAAGATGAATTTTCAATCCATAATGCCCAATTTTCTGACCAAAGGAACCAATTTTCAACAAAGCAGTTGAATTTTCAACCTGAAAAGATAGATTTTCAAACAAATGCTCGAATTTTAAAAGAAAATCAATTAAACTTCAAACAATTTAATTTGCAAGTCAAAAAGATGATTTTTTTTAGAGACAGTCGAATTTTCAACAAGAAAGATAATTTTCAATAAATAAAGATGAATTTTTAACGAAACAGTTAAAATTTCAATCAAGAGACACATTTCCAAGAAAATAGTTCAATTTTTAAGAAAATAGTTGGATTTTCAAGACAAAATTGCGAGTTTTTAGGGACTGTTCAATTATCAATTTGAAGTCGAATTTTTTTAAAAAAGGATCATTCTCAATGCAGAAAAATGAATTTTCAATCATAAAATTGAATTAAAAAATAATCATTTAAAAAAAAATAGTTGAATTTTTAATCAAAAGAGACGAATTTAGAAAAAATGAAGAATTTTTAAACCATTACTTGAATTTTTAGCAAATAGGTTCATTTACAACAAAGAAAGATGAATTTTCAGAAAAAAAAGGATGACTTTTCCACCCCAAGAAATGAATTTTCAATCCATAATGCCGAATTTCCTGTCCAAAAGGACCAATTTTAAATTTACACAAAGAACTAATTTGTTAATTTTAATTAAAATAATAAATAACATAAATAAAATACAAAAATTAATTTAAAAAAGTTAATTCAATAATCAAATGTAATAATACAAAAAATATAAAAAACTGAATTTAATAATAAATATATTTTTGAATTTTGAAGAAAAGATGAATTTTCAATCCATAATGTCGAATTTTCTAACCAAATGAACCAATTTTCAACAGAGCAGTTGAATTTTCGACCAAAAAAGATCAATTATGTACAAAATACTTGAATTTTCAACATAAAAAGATAAATTTTAAACCAAATGCTCGAATTTTTTAAGAAAAAAAATTAAACTTCAACCAAACAGTTGAACTTTCAATCAAAAGAGACGAATTTCCAAAAAAAAAGTTGAATTTTTAAAAAATTACTTAAATTTTCAAGAAATAAGTTATTTTACAGCAAAGAAAGATAAATTTCAAAAAGAAAAAGGATGACTTTTCCACCCCAAAAGATGAATTTTCAATCCAAAAGCCCGAATTTTCTAACCAAAAGGACCAATTTTCAATTTACACAAAGAATTAATTTTTTAATTTTAATTTAAATAATTAATAACATAAATAAAATTTAAAAAATTAATGAAAAGTCAATTAAATAAAGAAATGTAATAATAAAATAAAATATAAAAAACTAAATTTAATAATAAATATAATATTTTGTTAATTTTGAAGAAAAGAATTTAATTTTCAACCTAAAAAAAAACGAATTTTCTACCAAATGGTCGAATTTTTAACAAAAAAGATAATTTTCAATGGAAAAAGATGAATTTTCAACTAAACAGTGGAAATTTCAATAAAAAGAGACGAATTTCCAAGAAAATAGTTTAGGTCTTAAGCAAATAGTTAAATTTTCAATTAAAAAAAAAAAACTTTTTCACCATAAATGTTGAATTTTCAATTCATAAGGCCGAATTTTCTAACTAAAAGGACCAATTTTAAATTTACACAAAGAATTTGTTTTTATTTTAAATAATAAATAACGCAAATAAAATAAAAAAGTTAATTAAATAATTAAACGTAATTAAAAAAATATAAAAAACTGAATTTAATAATAAATATATTTTTGAATTTTGAAGAAAAGATGAATTTTCAATCCATAATGTCGAATTTTCTAACGAAATGAACCAATTTTCAACAGAGCAGTTGAATTTTCGACCAAAAAAGATCAATTATGTACAAAATACTTGAATTTTCAACATAAAAAGATGAATTTTAAACCAAATGCTCGAATTTTTTAAGAAAAGAAATTAACCTTCAACCAAACAGTTCAATTTGCAAGTCAAAAAGACGAATTTTTTTAGAGACAGTCGAATTTTCAAAAAAAAAAGAGATAATTTTCAAGAAATAAAGATGAATTTTTAACCAAACAGTTAAACTTTCGATCAAGAGACAAATTTCCTAAAAAAATAGTTCAATTTTTAAGCAAAAAGTTGGATTTTCAAGGCAAAAAAAAAAGAATTTTTAGGGACTGTTCAATGCAGAAAGATAAATTTTCAATCAAATAGTTGAATTAAAACAAAGGAAGATGAATTTACAAAAAAACAAGGGTGACTTTTCCACCTTAAAAGATGAATTTTCAATCCATTAAAGATGAATTTTCAATCCATAATGCCGAATTTTCTAATCAAAAGAACCAATTTTCAACAAAGGAGTTGAATTTTTGATCAAAAATGATCAATTGTGCGCAAAATAATTAAATTTTCCACTTAAAAAGATGAATTTTCAACCAAATGCTCGAATTAAAAAAAAAGAAATTCAACTTCAACCAGACAGTTGAACTTTCAGTCAAAAGAGACGAAATTAAACAAAAAAGTTTAATTTTTAACAAAGTACTTAAATTTTCAACAAATAAGTTGATTTAAATCAAAAAAAGATGAATTCTCAAAAAAAGAGGATGCCTTTTCCACTCCAAAAGATGAATTTTCAATCCATAAGGCCGAATTTTCTAACCAAAAGGACCAATTTTAAATTTACATAAAGAATTTATTTTTTAACTTTTAATATAAATAAAATAAATAAATAAAAAGTAAATTAAATAATCAAATGTAATACTAAAATAAAATATAAAAAACTAAATTTAATAATAAATATAATTTTTTTATTTTGAAGTAAGGAATTAAATTTTCAACCTAAAAAGATAAATTTTCTACAAAGTAGTCGAATTTTTAACAAAAGAATTTTTAGTTTCATTTAAAAAATAATAAATTAAAAACCCGATTGGATTGAAAAATCCAGAGATACGAACCCCCCCCCCCCCAAATAATTTTTTAACCAATTACTTGAATTTTTAAAAAAAAAGTCAATTTATAATAAAGAAAGATAAATTTTCAAAAAAAGAATAACTTTTCCACCCCAAAAGATAAATTTTCAATCCATAAGGCCAAATTTTCTAATCAAAAGGATAAATTAAAATTGACACAAAGAATTTATTTTTAACTTTAATTTAAATAATAAACAGATAAAAATGAAAAAGTAAAATAAATAAAATAATCAAATGTAATAATAATATAAAATATTTAAAACAACTAAATTAAATAAGAAATATAATATTTTTTTAATTTTAAAGAAAAGAATTGAATTTTTAAATTGCTGAAAAATACATTGGAATCCTATGAAATATCCTAAAACCGTATGGAACCTATAAAATCCAGGATTCTAGAAAATTCTTCAAAACCGAATGGAAATTTTTAAAACCCTTCTAATCATTAAAATCTTCTGAAATTCCTTAAAAATTCTTTAATCTTTAAAAACCTTTATAAAATTAAAATGTTGAAATGTTTTAAAGGTCTTGAGAATCCCTTGGAGTATTTTTAAATACATTTAAGTGTTTGAAGACCTTTTTAAGTCGTTTAAATGATTAAAACCTATTGACAGTCATTGGAACCTTTTATCTTTGAAATTTTTAAAAATATTAAATAAAATAAATACAATAATTTCAAAATTTTAACAAAATTTTCTAATTTCCATCCGTTGGCAATAAAATTTAATCCTAAATTATCGATGTTAAAAATAAATAAATAAAAAACATATCAAATGCATGAAAACCGCATTATTTATAACATTTAAATTGTCTTACCAATAGCTAATACAGTTTCTCTGTCCAAACTAGCAGCATCTTTGGGAGCAAATAATAAACTGGGTTTCTTTTTGTCTTGCAGCAACAATGAAGTTTGAGGTGTTTGCAACCTCTTCAATTGCTCAGCAAGAGAAGTCGTCATTCTGCAAATCAAAAATAATGAAAAACATTTTAAAAAATAGAGCCGAGGAAGCTCGAAATTCGATTTTATATGACAGAAATTTTACTACCATAACCTAAAAAAATAAAAATTGCCGATATTTATGTTCATAATGTTGATCTAACTTAACAATAAACTAAGATAAATTATAGTATTAAAAAGGAAAAACATTTTCAAACTTCATCGAGACGATTTATTAAGAATTTTAACATAAAAATGACGTTTTCGGAATTGGACCGATTTGTTGTTTCCCGAACATGAAATCAAAATAATATTTAACATCGAAAAATTCTTTGTATAGAGAATTATTATAAATTGAAATCCGAACCACGTCAATTTGGTAAATTAGCCAAAACCGGCGTAATTATGTGTTTTGAACAATAAAATCGCGGAAATAAAAATATAACCTCACTTTCACTCAACTTCAGTTCCTATACACACTTTTTGTCTTCTGTTTTTTAAAATGTATTATTTTAAAAGGATAGAGCAACTAATATAAGTGCTCATAAGCTAGTTATTATCTACAATAACTAAATTTTTTATTAAAAACATCCTAAAATTCGGGCGACCTAAAACTATGGAGCAAAACACGTGTTTGACGGGACCACGTGAAGTCGGGAACTTTTTAAACTGTGCATGCGTCGCGCCGACTGTTAGCGCGCTGATTTTGAATTATATAAATATTGAGATTTAATATTTATAATAAATAATTATTGAGAAATGCCCAAATCGTATTTTCCTAATTCTGAAATAAGATTTTACAGTGACAGATACGAAAAATTCGATTTTAATGAAAAAGAGGTTATGAATTCTGAGTTCAGAGAAATAAATCATTTTTGTTTGTCCCAATGATTAATATCGTATCTGTCAAGTTTTAAAATTAAATTTTTGTTTATTTCCAACAATGTGACTTGAAATAGAATCACTAAAATTACAAAATATTAATTAAGAAGAATTAATTACTGTACTGATAAATGTTATATTATACATTTTTTAATAACTTGAAGAAGACCTGAATTACAATTACTTATTAATTATTGTATAAATATTATAAAATATATAATAATCTATACAAATAATCAAATAATATTTATAGTATTAAAACAAAAATTTTTTGCTTCACGCTTAAGCTTCTTATTACAGTTTTATTAACATTTTGAAACATTTAAAATGATAATTTAAAGAACATTTTTTTCTGAATTCAGAATTAATAACGTTTTTTGCATGAAAATTGCATTTATTTCATCTGTTGATCCAAAATTCTCATTTAGGATTAAGATATCACTTTGGATGCATTTTTCAATCATTATTTATCATCAATATTAAATCTGAATATTTATATAATTCAAAATCAGCCCGCTGATAGTGATTAATCGGGTTGTCGGTGCGACGCAAGCGCAGTTTAAAAAGTTCACTAACTGGGAGACACTAGTTTCATTTTTAGTTATTTTTTCTCAGTTATGTTTGGTTATGTTCACATAGGGGACTGTGACGGCTTGCGTATTGACGTCGATTAAACCAAAGATATTATAAGCGTAGATGCGGTACGGGCTTAGTTGCCCGCCATAAATACAGACGGCGCGTCCGGCGAAAAAAGTCACTTCCCCTCTACCCACCGCTCCCCGTAGAAAGCACCGATCGATATAGTTTGCCAAGAGCCACTTGGAGCGCTCTAAACAACTCTCGGCACACCTTCGAGGCGCACTGATGGTAAGCTTAGCTTGGACAAGAACCGTTTGGATTGAAAGTAAATTGCCAATTAAAACATTTTTACATTTATAGCTTTGCAAAACTTGGTTGTTTTAATAAATACCAAAAATATAAGTCGATGAGTAATTTATATTACGGTTTCATATATTTTCTACTAATTCTAAAATTATTAGTAATAATTTTCATTCTATATATTGTCTATATATAGTTCTTTAATATTATTTATTTTTTATTTTTGTGGTCTACAATTTCTACGGACTTTTTTAGACTATTCGTTTAATCAAGTTCTCGTATGTATTTTCCAATTTCTTAATTATTATATATTCTAACGTTTTTATAAAAATATAATTATAATTCCAAGTGATAGGAAAATTGTTCTTTCGGTTTTTAGATATTAAGACGACAGTTCCAAGCCTGATTACATTTCGCATTGGCAAACAAAATTAGACGAACAGAATTTCACTGGCACATTCATAAAAAATATCATATTCCATCAAATATATTTTAAAATAAACTTTAAATCAT
>NC_046658.1:167985061-167986724 GCF_010883055.1 Belonocnema kinseyi | reverse complement strand
AAATGCTGAAACCTGAAAATCCCGAATTAAAAAATTCTAGAATAATGAAATTCTGGACAGTTTACAATTTGTTTAAAAATGTGCATATTATTTGAAAAAAGAAACATAAAAAAGTTCTGAAAAATCGAATTTTTTATTAATAAAAGAAAAATAATAAAAATAAATTTTGATATAAATCGTTGTTGAATTGAATCTTGTTTCAAAAATGTTATTATGTAGGTACGAAGAAAATTTAGGCAGAACATTTTTTTCTTTCAAAGCACACGCGTTTTTTAATGTCTTTTTAAATACAATTTTTATAAAATTATTATTCAGGTGCCGGAGATTTCATTTTTTGGGATTTTTCATTCATCCCTTTCGGAATTTTTGTCAGTGGTCCCATATTTTTATACCTCCTCTTAAAATTATGTAATTTTTCAAAATAAAAAGTCAACATTTGAAAACATTTCAAAATCATCAAAAGTATCTATTCTCTTGTAAATTATTTCAAATCTTTTAAAATTATTTTAAAAATTTTTCGGAACTTTTAAATGTCTTTTTCCAAATTCTTGAGGAGCTCCAAATTTTGTTCTTTTCTTTGTAACATTCAGAAACCTCCAGCTTATTTGATTTTTTTCTAAATTAATAATACTTCAAAAAGATTTAGAAATTGAATAAAGGCGATCATTTAAGAAGCCATTAATTCGAACTTTACACTTGTGTCACTACTACGGCTTTGCAATTAAATTAGTTAAAATTTTAACGTTAAAATACGTAAATTATATTATTTTGAACAGATCTAGAATCACATAGTAAAATCAATCACTGTTTAGTTTTTAATACTCGAACTGCAGTTCAATTTTCAAATTTACTTTCATTTTCTGATTTGTCCCGGTCGCGAGTCTAGCTTAATATTTAAAACAACTTTCATTTTTTTGAAATTGTAATTTTTCGGTTGTAACTTACGGGACAATAATTTTATTCTTTGAAAGATTTTCTACAAATCTTGTTGAAAGACTGGTCCGATTGGATTGGGCTGTGACACACTGTTCGAGGGACCAAAAAGAAAGATAGAGTTCGTTAAACAGCCATTTTTAATAAAAATCCAAAAAGTTGAAGCTATTTATGGTACAAAAAAATATGAACAATTTATCCTGACAACTTTTTTTGATAAAATCAAACTTACCAAAGTTAAAGGATTTTCAAAATCCAAAAACCCAAACGAAAATGGACATTTGAAGCAACAAAAGCTTGATATGGAAAAAAGTCAAGAGGCGAAAAACGCTACTTTTTCAAGGCTCCATGACTATTTTATCACATTCTCATCTATAATGAGAAGAGTTTTATGCGAATAATGATTTTCGCGAATTTCATTAAATTTCGACGTTTTGAGGCTCCTTGAGTCAGAAAAACAAGTTTTTACATCGGTATCTGTTTGTCTCTCTGGCGTCTACGGCGTCGTTATTGTGGTTGTGGTTGTCTATATATCGGATAACTTTCGAGAGAATAGTCGGATTGGATTGTGCTTTGACACACAAATTTTTTTATTTTAAGAATTGTATGTAAAAATTGTACTATTTTTATATTTATAACAAATATTTTTCTTCAATTAAATATTTGCAATAAAAGTGTTTCGAAGAGATTTTTTAAAAATCTTTCGGGGAATAAAATTAGTATTTATAGG
>NC_046658.1:167972971-167984961 GCF_010883055.1 Belonocnema kinseyi | reverse complement strand
TAAATATTCATAATTTTAGTTGAAAAAATCCTATTTTCGTCGACAATATAAAACTATTTAGCAGAAAATTAAACTCTTTTGTTAAAAATTCATCTTTTTGGTGTAAAATTTATCTATTATATTTGAAAATTCATCACTTTGTTTGAAGGTTTGTAGCAAATTAATCGTTTTTAGTTCAAAATTAAAGTATTTGGTTGAAAATGTATATTTTTCAGTTGAGAATTCCTTCATTCTTTCGAACTTTTTTCGAAGATGATTAATTTACTTTTGAAAAACAAATAAAATTTTACAAATTGTCTTCCTACTTTGAAAACTCGGACTCACACCACCATTAACGCTTTTTTAACGATGCAACTATTTTGCTATTTTTTCGAAAAAAAATGGAATTATTGACTCTATTTTCTCCAACTTTTCGCTAATGCAAATATTCCTTTCATTTGCCTTTAAAAATTTTTCAAACTTCTTCGCTGGTCCGCTAGAATAAAAAAAAATCAAAATTTCAAAGATTTTAAATAATTTTATGGTGTTTCAAAGCTTTTAGAGTATTTGAAAAGATTCTAAGGGATTTTATGGATTTCAAAAGATTTTATGATGTCTCAGGATTTCAAATATTAATGATTTTACAAATTAATTTTTTCAAAAATTTTAAGTGATATTTCAAATTTGAAGATTTTTAAGGATTTTGAGGGATTTTATGGGGTATCGAAATATTTTAAAGATTGACGATTGTTTTAAGAAAATTTAACAGATTTTCAGATCTACTAGATTTAAAAATATTTCTAGGGATTTTACAAGATTTAAGGTATTTTTAAATTTTCAAAAGATTTCAAACTATTTCCTAGGATTCTAGAAAACGTTAAGAGATTCCTAAGATTTTAAAAAAATTAAGAGATTCCGTAAGATTATAAGGAATTTCTACAAATATGAAAGGATTCGAAATTAGGTATCTTTATAAAAAAAATTTATTTTTTAACCAGAAAGAATATTTTTCTACAAAAGAAAAAAAGATAATGTTAAAAAGAAATACATAAATTTTCAACAAAATAGTTAAATTTTCAGTTAAAGAAACTAAATTTTCAACTATACACGGAGTAGTTGAATTTTCAGTTTAAAAATTTTAATATTAAAAAAAAAGAATTTACAACAAAATACTTACAGTTTTAACCAAATATATAAATTTTCAACTATAATGATGAATCTTCAATTTAAAAAATAAATTTTAAATCAAGTATTTGAATTTTCGATCAAATAGTCGGTGAATTTTCAACCAAAAAACGAATTTGTAACAAATCACATAATTTTGTCAAAAAAGTTAATTTACAACCAATCCGTTGAATTATTATCAAAAAGTTCAATTTTCAGTTTAAAAAATTACTTTTTAGGCAACAAAAAATATCGAACTTTTTACAAAAATGATGAATCTTCAATAAAAAAAAAATAATTTTACACCAAATAGTTGAATTTTTGACCAAAAGGATGAATTTTAAATCACAAAGATTAATTTTATACCAAAAAGTACGAGTTTTCAACAAAATATATAAATTCTCTACTACAAAAATAAGTGTTTGACTAGAAATGGAATACTTATATTTTTATTCGAAAAAATTAATTTCTAAAAAAAAAACGAGTTTCAACAAATAGTTCAATTTTTAACCAAAGAAATTCAGTTACAACAAAATACATGAATTTTCAACTGCAAAAGATCAATTTTCAGTCAAAAATTGAATAGTTAAATTTTTAGTTAAAAAATGAATTTAAAAAAAAGGAATTTTCCAAATAAATAGTTCAATTTCTAAGGAAAAAAATCATTTTCGTTTATAATAATGAATATTTAATAAAAAAGGATTTTAAATCAAATATTTTAATTTACTACCAAGCAGATGAATTTTCAACCATAAAGATCAATTTTCAAAATTTCTACAAAATAGTTAAGTTTTTTTAACCAAAAAAATCAATTTCTGACTAAAATGAGGATTCTTTAACCCAAAAGACGAATTTTAAATAAAAAGCATAAATTTCCAACTAAAAAGATAAATCTTCAACCGAAACAATAATTGAATTTTAAAAAAAATAGTTAATTTTTTAACCAACAAAATGAATTATTTACTATAATGTCAAGTCTTTAATAAAAAGTTTATATTTACAACTAAAGAAATTTTTAACCATAAAAATTAATTTTTTAATAAAACAGTTAAATTTTCAACCAAGATTTCAATAGTTATATTTTCATTTAAAAAAATTAATTTTTAACCAAATAGTTGAATTCTTAACTAAAGAAATTAATGTCCAGTTAAATTTTCAGTTAACCAACAAAAGTTAGTTACAAAAGAAAAAGAATTTTCAATCAAATTGTTTACGCTTTAACCTAAAAGGATGAATTTTCAGCTATAATAATGAATCATCAATGAAACAAAATTAATTTTGAATCAAATAATGAAATTTTCAACCAAAAAAAAGATAAATTTTCAACTGTATAATGATGAATCTTCAAGAAAAAAAAATAAATTTTAAACCAAGTAGCAACATTTTCGACCAAAAAAATAAATTGTCTATCAAAAAAGATGATTTCTTAACAAAATATACGAATTATCAACTAAAAAAGGTTTATTAAAAATATAAATCGAAGTTCCATTCAACCTTCTTTTAGTCTCTGGTTATTACAATCTACTATGTTACTGTTCATCAGTTACATTTTTAGTGAAAAAAATTAATTTAGAACCAAAAAGAAAACTTATTTTCAACTAAAAATGATAAGTTTTCAAGGAAAAATTGAGTTGTTAATTTTGTAGTTAAAAAATTAATTGTCAACCAATTGAAAAATAATTTTTTACAAAATAGCTAAATTAGAAATTTTTTTTAAATTAAAATAATTAATCCTCAACAACAAAAATAATTTTTGAAAAGTAGTTGAATTTTCAACACATAATAGTTTGATTTTGAAGAAAATAATAAAATTGTATGTTCATTCCCTGGGTTTATAAATGATAAAAGTAATAACTTTTTTGAGGTCAAGATTTTGATTGAAATAATTGAGTACATTCTGTAAAATATGTTAATTTTTTAAAAATACTTTTCAGAACTTCCAATTTTTTTTTAATTATTAGTAAAATCACACATATGTCAAGTTTTCGAAATTCATTTTAACGGTGACAATGAAACTGCAGCCTCAAAAATTTTGAGCAAAATGTAGGCCCGCGCAATAAAAATCGCGAATTTTTAGTAATTGTGGAAACCTCTCTACAGTGGATAACGCAACCTATAGCAGATAATCATTAATAATGAACACAAATAAAAGAAAAATTAATTAATTTCAATTTCAGTATATTAGCAAATATACGGTTTTAATTTTTCAATAAATTAAAATAATTATTTTACAAAAATTAGTATTTTTAAATAATAATAATCCACTGTAGATGGTATTATCTACTGTAGACAGGTGCCCCTAAACGGATCATGAAACTTACCACTTCTGAGTCACCTGAGGGGAATCCCTCGATTGCAAAAGCGAAAAAGCTGAGGATGATCAAACACACTGCCAACTCTAAAGCGTGTAATCTCATTTTAGGAAACTCTTCAGTTGAAAAACTGAACTTCCTTTAACTTTTGGGTTTCTGCTTTATTCAGTACCTTTTTTTTTTTTTTTTTTTTTTTTGGGTTTTCAAGACTGAAGTTTGAAGAAATAATGCTATTGGTTTTTTTGTATGAAAAATGATTTCCTATTTGGGGAAAATTGTAGTCTCAATGACATTAAATGCTTCAACGTTTGGTGAAGAACTGCCTTTGAGGAGCCTCGGTGTGAACTAATATACCGTAGAACGACCACGCTCCCACCCCCGTATTTCCGCAGTATTCCTTTCAGGGTATAAACTTCTTCACAAGAACATTTGATTGCAGTGATAGTTTTGTTGACTAGGATTTCAACTATTAAAATGATTTCGTAACTTTGGTATTTTTAGATGAGTAACAAGGGCGTTTTATTTAATAACAGATTTCATACTCATTCCCGTAATCCCCTTCGTTTCCAATTTTTTAAAAAGAATTCTTCTTTTTCCTCTTGATTTCCAGAAACTTTCCCTTTTTCTTTTGTTTTATTGCAAACTCAATTAATAGAACCCAATGAGAAAACCCAACTAAGCCAGAGCCGTGTTTTAGTAACCCGCAGTGCGCGAGTGCTCAGTCGAGTATATTGCGCAATATTATGCATTTTAATTGGAAGCGGTTCAGGCGGTCCTGAATTTTTACGTTTAGATTTCCCTGATTTAGTAACCAGACGATTTGCAGGCAATCCATGAAACTGTTATTAAATCGGAAGTTTGGTGTATTTTTGGTGTAAAATTCATCTCTTTTTGTCAGAAATTCTCCTATTTTATTGAAAATTAAATATCTGTTTTGTTAGAAAGTCATGTTTTTTGGTTAAAAACTTAACTACTTGGTTGAAAGTTGAACTTCCTTTAAAAAACTTATTTTATTGGTTGAAGATTAATCTCTTTGGTTTAAAATTGGACTATTTTGATGAAAATTATTTATTTTTAGAAAACTTATTTTTTGAACTAAATGTTTAACTATTTGGCTGAAAGGCTTTTGTTTCAAAATTATATTTTCTTCTCGATCACATTTTAATGGAATTAATATAATCCAATAAGAAAATCCAAGTGTTTTTGGTTGAAAAATACTTTTTTTCTCATTGAAATATCTGCTGTTTTATTTTTCAATCAGCATTCATTTTTTCTTTAAAAATTCTGCTAAAATGTTGAAAATTCAACTATTTGGTTGAAAGTTGAACTACTTTGTAAAAAATTCATTTTATTCGTTGAAGATTCATCTCTTGGGTTTTAAAATTTGACTATTTTGATGAAAATTAATTTTTTTTAGAAAAATCATTTTTTGAATTGAATGTTCAACTATTTGGTTGATAATTTTTTTGGAATTTTCATTTGTTTTTTTTACCCTTAAATTTCAACTGAATTAATAGAATCTGATCAGAAAATCCAACTATATTTGTTTGGAAAATTCTTCTTTTCCCCTGGAAATGCTACTATTCTATTTTTGTTCAGAATTAATTTTTTTCGATAAAAATTCTGCTATTTTGTTGAAATTTTAATTTTGTTGTTGAAAATTCAACTATTTCGTTAAAGAGGCTGTTAATCTCGGGTTGAAAGTTTGACGATTTTCCTGACAATTAATTTTGTTTAGAATTCTCATTTTTGGTACTGAATGTTACTATTTGGTTGATAGACTGTTTTTTTTTAAATTATGTTTAAATTTTTTTCGCCTAATTTCTATTTGAATGCAGTTTTTTATAAAAAATTCTCCTATATGGTTAAAAATTGGATTAGATTATTATAAATTCATTTTTGTTTGTTTTAGTATTGGTCTTTTTTGATGTTTTTAAAAATGAATTTTCTCAATTGAAAATTAATTTTTCTTGTTAAAAATTCATTATATGATTGCAAAATCATGCAGTTTGTTAAGAAGTCATGTTTTTTGGTTTAAAATTCTCTTTTTTATTGTTGAATATTGGACGATTTTGTTAAAAATTTAACTTTTTGTTTAAAAATTCAAAAGTTAATTCCTTTTTGTTTCCTATGTTCAGTTGAAAATTTAATTATTTTGTTGAAAATTTAAATATTTTGTTGCAAGGTCATCTTATTTGGTCGAAAGTTCAGCTACTTGGTTGAAAGTCTAACTACTTTATTAAATATTCATTATATTGGTGGAAGATGAAACTATTTTTAAATAAATTATTTTTTTCTTAGTTAAAATATATGATTTATTAACCAAAAATTAAGCAATTCTATTTTTGACAGAAAATGTAAATATAATTTTTTATCACCAAACATTAAAAGATTCCATTTTTTATTCAAAATTTAATTATTTGGTTGAAAATTCATCTTTGTAGGTTGAAAATTCAACTATTTGTTTGAAATTTGTTATTTATTTATTTTTTAAATTAATTTTGTTGTTCTAATTTAATTCTTGCGAGCCTAAAAGTCAGCTGTTTTCCAAAACATTCCGCTTTTCGTTTTGAATACTAAACTCTTTCGTTAAAGATTCATCTTTCGGGGGTAGAAATTTGATCTTTTTTAGTTAAAAGTCCAACTTTTTAGTTAAAAATTGATCTGTTTTTGTTGAGAATTCAACTATTGTGTTGAAAATTTGTCGTTCTTTTTTGGTTGAAACGCCAGCTATTATATTTTTCGTTGAGAATTCTTTTTTATTCAACTGTTTTCTATTTAAATTAAAAATATTTTTGATTTCAAATATCAGCTATTTTATTTTTGTTTAAAAATGAATATTTTTTCTTTCAAAATTCAATTGAATTTTATTCTTTTTTACATTTAAAATTATTTTGAATTTGGTTGAAATTTTATCTTTAAGGTGAAAAATTCAACTCTTTTGTTGAAAAATCATCCCTTGTAGTAGAAATTTGATATTTTTTAGTTTAAAAAAAAGATTTTTGGTTAAAAATTAATCTGTTTTGTTTGAGACATGAACTATTTTATTCTTCTTTTAGAATTCTTTTTTTGTTGTTGTTGAATTCAATTTTTTATTATTCGAAATATAGATATTTTTGATTTGAAATATCATTTTTTTATTGTTTTTTTTAATAATTATTCTTTTTATTAACAAATTTAACTTAAGTTAAATCATTTTTGTTTTTAACTTATTTTGTATGTAATTGAAATTGTATCTTTTAAAATGACAAATTCAAATATTTGGTTTAAAAAATTTTTTCTAGGGTGAAAATTAATATTGCAAATTCAACTATTTGTTTCAAAATTCAAAGATTTTTGTTAAAAGATTAACTAGTTTTGGTTGGAGTTGAATCTATTTTGTTAAAAAATTCGACCATTTGGTCGTTCTTTTTTGTTGGAAACGTCAGCTATTATATTTTTCGTTGATAATTTTTTTTTCAACTGTTGCCTATTTAAAATAAAAATATTTTTGAATTGAAATATCAGCTATTTTATTTTTTTTGTTGAGAATTTATCTTTTTTATTTAAAAATTTGACTGAATATTCTTTTTTTTTAACTTTTAAAATTGGTGTGAATTTGGTTCAAATTTTATCTTTAAAGATGCAAAATTCAACTATTTGCTTGAAAAATCATATTTCTCGGTTGAACATTAATTTTGTTGCTAAAAATGAATGTTTACGAGCTTAAAAATCGACTCTTCTCTAAAAGATTCTATTTTTTATTTTAAATATTCAACTCTTCCGTTGAAAAATTCATACCTTATAGTAGAAAGTTAATATATTTTTGTTGTTGAATTCAACTGTTTATTATTTTCAATATATATTTTTTCGATTTGAAATATCATCTTTTTCATTGTTTTCTAATCATTTATCTTTTTTATTAAAAAAATTAACTTAAGTTTAATCATTTTTGTTTTAAACTGGGTTTGAATGTAATTGAAATCGTATATTTTAAGATGAAAAATTCAACTATTTGGTTAAAAAAATTTTTTTCTAGGGTAAACATTGATATTGCGGGCTTAAAAGTAAAGTGTATTCTAAAAAATTCGACTTTTTTTTAAATACTCAACTCTTTCGTTGAAAATTCATTTCTTGTGGTAGAAAATTAATCTTTTTTGTTTCATAATAATTCAACTGCTTTGTTGAAAATTTCCACTTGAAATCTTAAGAGTTTTATATTGAATTCAATATGCTACCTATAAATTAATTTTATTTAAAAGAATTTAGTCTCCTATTTTCGTGAAAAATCACCCTATTTGCCCTGTTTTGAGGGCTAACATTTTAAGCTCTCGCTTTAAATTAATAAATTAATTTTAAAAAATTATTTTTCAGATGTTCGGGGAAGTTCCTTGTCACACTTTAGCACCTCCAAGTAATTTGTGTGCTACTTTTATTCTATGTGCTTCACAATCAGTAGTGAGCTCGATAGAAGCAAATTGATTAAAGCAATCTTCATTTTTACAAAAGGTATGACTGAAGCGAAGAAATGGCGGTTTGTATAAACAAATAAATGAAAAGAAAAAAAATGAAAGAGTCTTTTATTTCGGAAATGATGCGGTTTTATTTACACTCATTGAACATTTCCAGTTTAATCATGCTTGAAACTGCCTGGAACCACTTTGCGTATGAAGAAATTCTTATTTTATTTTCATTATTGCCCCACTCCGCTAATTTATTTATTTACTCAAAGACTGTACAACATTCATGATTTTTAAATTAGTCATAAGGCTTATTTTTTCACACTTTGAAATTATATGCTAATTTATTTTAAGTGAATGGTTTTTGGAAATCGGGGTAATAAGTAAAATTTTGGAAAATGCGACATAATAATTATAATGATATAATAAAATTTTATTTTTAAAACACCATTATCCCCCTCCTCCCACAACGCGCCAAGTATAGCCCAAAAATGAATAAAAAACTACATTTTTATATAATATTGTTAATTTTCAGCGGGATTTTATTTTTTGACTAGGAATTTTACAAAATTTTTAGAATAACAAAGCTGTCTAACTTTTATTTCAACTGTTTTTGAAATAATTAGTTAAATTTTGATCTTTTTCAATTTCTATATCATTCAGTTTAGAATGCTTACTTCGAAAATCTTTCACTTCCAAATTTTCCATTTTAGATTTTTTTTCAAGCGTATATTTTAATTCAAAGAATTTTAAAATGCAGTTTTAAAGATTTAAACAATTAAAAAGTAAAAGCATTTAAAATCGAAAATTTATGATTTTTGAAATTTAATTGTACTTTGAGAATTAAAAAAAGAATAATAATGGATTTTACAGGTCAATTCGGAATCAGTTCATAATTTTAGAATTTCCAAAATATATATCTATAATCAAAGGCTTTTATTAAATTAAAAAAAAATTGTTGAATTTTGATATATAAATAACAATTGCACGCCGCTTATTCTTGGAAAAAATTCGTGTATTTTTGAGAAATATTTAGAAGTTTTGAAATAATTCAAAATTATTTTAAAATTTTAAATGACTTCAGATAATTTAAACGAAGTGTTTACGTGTACCGATAACATCTGGCTATTCGTACCAATATTTTGAACAAAAAATTTAGAAGCTTTTTAAGAATTTTGAAAGGCTTCAAAGAATAAAAATAATTTCCTATCAAAATTGAAAATGATTTTTATTTCGAAAAATTAATTTGGACAGAATATTTAAAAAGATTTAGAACGATAAAAAAAATGATCAAAAATGAATGTTTAATTTTAAGAAAATTTTTTCAATTTCGCAGAATTAAAAAAAAAAATAAGAAAAATTCTAATAGTTTTAGAAGATGTTTAGAAGTTCCAAAAAAGTTTTAAAAATAATTTTAAAGGTAAAAAAATTTCAAACAACATGTAAATGTTTCAATATTTTGAAATAAAATTTTAAAGCATTTTAAGGAATTTTGAAAATTTTTACACTTCATTGCTTGATTCTTCAATTTAGGGCATTGAAAATGATAACTTGAATTTGTATTTCTGAAACTTAATCTGAATTTTTGAACTCTATAATTTATCAAAGTTAAAAAAATTTAATTTGGCACCTCAACTGAATTTAATTTCAAATTATTCACTTAAAAAGTGTTAGTAGCTTCGATTTTACACGAGTAAATTATTGAGCAGTTAAAGACAACATTTTTGAAAAATGTTTACGAAACGGGAAATGACCGGGAATTTTTTTCTTTGATTAAAACAGCCAACCTGGTCTTTTTTGAGACAAATAATTACAAATGGAAAATTTGAATATTCGCCATGACTTTTTTAATAATTTTTAAATTGTTTAAATAAATGTAACTTATTTAAACAATTATTTATTTCCAAGAAATAAAAAAAATCGTATTTTCTGAATGTAAATTAATAGATCGTCATTGCTTGGAGTAATAATTTTTTTAAATGTAATTATTTAAACAAATAATTATTGTTTATTTTTAAAATTTCTAAGTATTTTTCCAAAAAATATGTTTAAAATCAATTTTATGCATTCAGCATAACATTGAATGACTTCGAGGAGTCGTAATTTCGTTTTAAAATGTCATGTTATTGTTTAATCAATTCTTATTTGTAAATCATCCATATTTAATTTAAAAGAATTTTGAAAAAACAATAATTAATTGTATAATCAATGACATAAAGTTTTTTACAAGAATTTACTACTCAAAATCATTCAATATGATGTTTATTTAAAAAAAAAAACGATTTTTAACATATTTTTTTGAAAAAAAAAACAAATGTCCTAAATAAGTTCAGTTTCTATAAAAAATTAAAAAATGGTTAATATGTTCTTTATATACACTATACAGTCAGAAAAATAATTGCACAGAAATGTGTTAAATTTCAGAAGAAATGTATCAAAATTATGTAATTATTCAACAAAAAGTAGCATAGGATACCAACTTGAGAAAAAAGTGAATGTTTCTGGCTCATTTTTTTAGATATTTTAAAAATGAACAATAATTAATTGTTTAAATAATTACATGTTTTAAAAAAAATTTACTACTACAAGAAATGACTAACTATTACATCTAATACAGAAAATATGATTTTTGAAACATTTTTTGGGAAAAAATAAATGTTTAAATAAGTTATTTTTACTTAAGAAATTACAAATTGTTAAAAAAGTCATGGGGGATATTCAAATTGTCCATAAGTAATAATTTGTTTTTA
The DNA here is from genome assembly GCF_010883055.1 of Belonocnema kinseyi. Lineage (NCBI taxonomy): Eukaryota > Metazoa > Arthropoda > Insecta > Hymenoptera > Cynipidae > Belonocnema > Belonocnema kinseyi. The sequence goes on along the minus strand of NC_046658.1, from coordinate 167,974,317 downwards.
AAAAATGGCAAGAATCATATTTGGGACAGGGAGGGGGGCATGTGTTAATATTAGTTTTGAAACAAAAAATTACGGATTTTCTTTCACCGGAAATTAGTGTTGGGTCGTTACTGGAAAATACCGGTAACGGTAGAAATTTCCGGTAAAGTAGAAGAAATTCTCCGGTAACGAATGGTAACGTTATTTTTTTGAATTTCAAGACTAAATTTGAATTGCTTATTGTTTTTGCGTTTATTTGATATAATATTCTTCAATATTCGTCACATTAAATAACTTGTGGGAAAACTTTTGAGTTTAAAAGTGTTCCTTAACCTCTACTGTGGGATTTGGTTTTGCTTAAAAATGTATGTGCACATTATTTTTTGCAAAAATATTTTTCCTTATAATTGTTCACACTTTGCAGATTAAGTAGACAGCAATTACGTATGTATTTGTTACATAAAAAAGTCTATGAAAAACATTTCATGAATATAATGTTCCGAAGGGTATCTAACCTAATCTGTTGAAACGTTGTGGGCATTTTGCAGTTTCACACCATCATGAAGAATACAAGTATTATTACTATGCTTATTATTAATAAGAAGTGACACATTATATATTTTCAAATATTTTGGAAAGATATTGGCAAATACGTAATTTTCTGTAATAATAGATAAGGGTAAGATAAGAGAGTGGTTTCAGGAAAACATTCTAAGTAGGTATATAATATAAATAAAAATTCAATACTATTGTTCGCACAAAAAAACTGTTTTATTTTATTTTTCTATTAAAGTATTCAAGTTCAGTCTATTTTAATCCTATATTATTTTTATAGGAACATTTCCTTTGTCTTTGAAAGCACAGATTACTTATTTAGAAATCAACCATTTGCATTAATACGTTTATTCTCCATGAAACTGATCAACAACTACGACGTATTTTTAAATTCACATTCATTCACGTTTTAACATACAGATGGCGTCGCAACGTGAGCGGTAACTAAAAAAGCGAAAGAAACGTTACCGGTAATAACGGTGATTTTCCTGCTGAAATTACGGAGAATATTACCGCGACCCAACTCTACCGGAAATGTAAACTTGGGGGAATTAGTTCGGAATTTTGCTCAATGTTACCAACAATCTGCTCGTACATTAAAATATTGAAGATCATGATCTTCGATTAAATCTTAAATATAAAACGATCATTTGATATTCAAGATCTTATGGTCAATGTATTGTATAAAAGTGAATATTCGTATTATAATGTATACCAGGTGTATACATATGAAACCGGTATTGCCATTTAGCGGCCAGTAGGCACTGTCGGAACTTACCATTTGTGCTAATTGGCGTATTGTCATCTGTCAA
>NC_046658.1:167968815-167972871 GCF_010883055.1 Belonocnema kinseyi | reverse complement strand
AGCCAGCGAGGGCGCATACTTTGAATAAAATATTTGTTATCATTCTCTTGAAATAAATGTGTTTTTTCCTTGAAAAAATACCGGTTTCATATGTATACACCTTGTATATTCAAGAATTTAAAGCATGTGTTGATGGATCATTAACCCATTAAGAACCAAAGCTATCAATTTTATAACATGAGTTTGACCGCAAAATTGATGGGTATAATAAAACAATAAATAGATCAAAAGTACTGTTCCTTATGTTTATGGGTGAGCCTAATTCGAATCCGTAGTCAAAATTCGAATATTTTGACTTCAGAATTAAATATGGCGGTTTTTGTACACAAAAATAGTGAAATTTTTTATTTTTATCATTTTTTTTCAGAGATAAAACGCTTTAATATCTTAAATTTTCTTCAACCAACAGTACACAAAATTCTTAAATTTAAACAAAAAATTTTTATACATTTGTTTTTTCTTCCAAAATGGCGGACAAAAGGCAAAAATGTTCCTAAAACGGTTTTTTTCCATCATCTTTTTTTTTTCTCAAAAACTTAAAAGTTTAAAAAAAGGTCCAGAGGATAAAAATGTCTTGAAATTAACCATAGAATACTATGAATTTTTTTTTTATTTTTTAGAAAAATTTTTTGATTTTTCAATAAATCAAAAATTTTTAATTTGCAAAAAAAATTTTTTTTAATCTGAAAAAATTCAAGAATATTATTTGACTAATTCTAAGACATTTTTATTCTCGAAAAATTTGTACCAGAGCCTATAGATTTTGGGAAATAATTGATCAAACTTCATGCGAAAAGAATTCGCATTTTTGCATTTTGTCCTCCATTTTGGAAGAAAAAACAAATGTATAAAAATTTTCTGTTGAAGTTTAAGAATTTTGTGCAGCGATGGTTGAAGAAATTTTAAGATATGAACACGTTTTATGCCTGAAAAAAAAATTATAAAAATAAAAAATAAAACATTTTTCACTATTTGTGTATGCAAAAACCACCATATTTAATTTTGAAGTCAAAATATTCGAATTTGGACGACAGATTCGAATTAGGCTCACCCAAAAACATAAGGAACAGTACTTTTTATCTATTTATTGTTTTGTTATACCCATAAATTTTGCTGTCAAACGCATGTTATAAAATTGATAGCTTTGGCCGTTGGGGTAATACAAGAATTGTGCGAATGGAATTAAGGAAAGTGAGGGGAAGTTGCGATAATTTAGGACGAGTAGGTGAAATGATTAGAAAATAAATAAAATAAAAGGTAAACTAGGGGGAATAACGGGAGAAATAGGATAAATCACGAGGAAGGGGAAATAAGGGATATAAAAATAGGGGTAATAGTGGGAGAGTAAGAAGGAGAAGTGAGGGGTTAGACGGAAGGGGAATTCAGGGAGGGAGAAGTAGAGGAAATTATTAGGGGTAATAGAGGAAACTTGGGGATGGAATAAAGGGAAAGAGGCAAGAGAAAGTAATGATAATGAGGGGAAATTAGTTGAAATTATGGGAAAACAAATAAAAGGTAAAGCAGAGGGAGTGATGGAATAAGTAAGAGAAATTACGGGGCAGGGAAAGTGTGTGAAAATGTGGGAAGAGAAAGTAGTGAAAATTAAGGTTGAGGAAGTGAGGGTAATGTTGGGAGAGTAAGTAGGGGAAGTGAGGGGTTAAGAACAGGGGTAAATGAAGGAGGGGGGGTGTAGGAAAAATTATGAGGGGTAATGGTGGAAATGGGGAGATGGAATAGAGGGAAGTTTAATCAAAGATATTATAAACGTAGATGCAGTACGGGGCGTCGGAGTGGGGAATTATATATATATAGGACATCACATTTTCTGCCCTATCGAGGTGCTGCCCTCATCGTATTACGAAGTCGAATTCTTGTTTTCTCATTCTTCGTAAAATATGACAGTAAAGCAGTAGAAAATTTTTTGAGGTTAGAAAAGTTTGACATGTACGTATCGCTGAATTTTTTTCAGATCTGAAGCTTGATCCAGGTTTTCGGTACAGTCTTTTTTTAATTATAAAAAAAATGTTCTCGAAAAATCATATTTTTTATTTTAAAAAAGGTATTATAGAAAGACATTTCAAGATAAACAAGTGCTGAAAGCATTTTTCTTTGACAATTTTTTTTTAAATTGAAATAATCAAATATTTATACCAAAGAAACAACTTTTTAAATGTTTGAAGTATTTAAACATTATTGTTTAAATTTATAATAATAATTAAAACAAAATATATTTCTGGATAAAATATTTTGGTTGAAAATGTATATAGTATTTTTTAAATCACAAAAGTTCTTCTGAAATATCGAAATGTTAATTAAAAAACACGTGTTTTTATATATTAATTTGTCGGTAAAATTTTTTGTATAATTTTAATTTTAAATTCAAGCAATAATTTTGAACACTTTAAATATTGAACAAAAATTTATTTGATAACATTATTTTATTATCGCAGTTTTAATAAATAATTAATATTGATTAAGAAACAATTTTATTTTGGAGTCTTATTATTTGGGAATTTTCAAATTCGTTAATATTATAAACTGTTCAGGAATTTTATTAGTTTTGGAATTGTATTTTTTGGGACAGAGAGTTTTACCGAGTCGGGAATTTTATTTTTCGGGATATTTCAGCCATCCTCATAGAATTACAGAAAATTTGCTCTAATTATATTTTCGGCGCTCGATCTTGTTGATTTTTTCCTACAGTATTATTAAAAAAAAATGTGTATGGAAATTTTTGACATCACAAAGTTAAAGAGAATCTCAATTAAGAAATTTTAAAATTCGCTGTACATCCAATTTTTATTCTTGGGTCTTGGCAATTTTTTTCTAATCCATTTCAGTGACTGGTAAACAGGGGTGATTTTCTCTTAGAAAATAAGTGATTAAAATTTGAAAGAATTGGCTAGGCATTTTTGACATCTAGGTTTGTAAAAAAGTTAAACTGAAAAAAATTTGAAAACTAATTTTCGAACTATTTATACTCTTTTAAGATACCAATATAATTTACATAACACTAATTGTAAAATTTGCAAATTTTTAGACCTTCAGTTTAGGAACTTGAATTTTAACGTTAAAATTGCTTCATTTTCAGAATACAGCCTTATTGTTTGAATTTTCAAAATTTTTCGAAATTTTTCGAAATTGTTAAAAGGCGGAAAAGTTTGAATCTAAAATTTAAAAATGCGAAAATACACCATTTTCCATGTTCATTTGCAATCCAGCGAGTCACTTTCTTTCGCTTCTTTTGAAAGTCGATCCTTTGCTTTCAGTTTTCTTTTTGAACTATGCCTTGAATTCAACGCATTTCAAATTAAATTTTTGCAGCTGCATTTAGATTGAATTATACATAGGTTTTTTGTTTTATATATAAATTAATTAAAACATTTTAATGGTTTTTCACGACTGTAATTTATAACTCTAAAATAGAATAATTGTAGCTCAAACATGAAAAAGTATAGACTAATTTCATATTTAAAGAGATTCTATCACATATATTGAACTATTAAAACCTCTGACCTTTTTTAAGGTTTTTAAAACTCTTTTAAAAACCTTTTTTTAACAATTTTGGTTGTGATTTCTAAATAAAAGAATAAGTGCTATTTCGTCTCCAGAACAGCAATTCGAAAAATATTTAAAGCCTTAATAATTTAGACATTTTAAATTTGTAGTCTTCAGAATATATTGAATAATTTCAAATTTAAAGCCATTTAAATATTTCATCTGAATTTTTTAATGGAAAGTGTTCGATAATTTTAGATTGAAACCTCTCAAATTATCTAGTTACAAATTAAAATCATAAAACTTCAAGTTTTATTTATTTTTTGATAATTTGCCCCCCCCCCCCACAAATTATTTTTTTTTGTAAGAAAATAACGCCTGATTTTTGTAAAAATTAACAAATATATATATTAAAGGTTCACTCAAGGTCATTTTTGTGTAAAAAGCTTGTTCCTAAATAAATTAACTCTGATTGTTTCCGATTTCGTTCTGTCACTCAGGGTAATTTTCTGTGAAAAATATTGATTTACAAAGAATATTTGTCAAACAATAGAATGG
>NC_046658.1:167965383-167968715 GCF_010883055.1 Belonocnema kinseyi | reverse complement strand
GTTTCAACTAAAAAATATAATTGTCAACTAACAAATGAATGGTTAAATTTCCAGTTAAAAAAATTAATGTTTAAATTTTCAACCAAAAAGATGAATTTTTAAACAAGAAAATTAATTTTCTACCAAAAAGACGATTTTTCCATAAAATACATGACTTTTCAACGAAGCAGTGGAATTTTCAATCAAGAATATTTATTTTACCAAAAAAGAGAATTTTTCAACCAAAAATTAAATAGTCAGGTTTTTAGCTTAAAAAATAATGTACAATCGAAGAGAAGAATAAGAAATTAAAAAAATGGAATATTCAATTGGAATCATTACATTTTAAGTTAAAAAATATTAATTAAAGGAAAAAATGTCAACAAAATAGTTAAAGTTTCAACTGGAACAGTTAAATTTTCCGTACAAAAATTAATTTTCAGCTTGAGAACAAAAACAAATTTTCAAAAGAATACCTCACTTTTCAGCGATAGAGATGAGTTTTAAATTAAAATGATGAATATTAAACAAAAAAATCGGTTTTTAACAAAACATTTTCACTTTCAATTAATTATTTAAATGTTTATTATAAAAAAAATTCGGAACGAAAGACGTAGTAGTTGATATTTAAACGAAAAAAAGTTTTAATTTGTAATAAAAAAAAGTTGAAATTTCAAACAACCAGTTGTTTTAAACTTTAAAAAAAAACGATCAATTTTGAACCAAAAATAAGGTAGTTAGATTTACATTAAGAAAAATTAAAAAAAAAAATTCTTAACAAAATAATTAAATTCGTTCATTTGGTTGAAAACTTTTATCTTTAGATAGAAAACCTTTTTTGGTCGAAAATCGAATATTTTGTCGATAATTTAATTATTTTATGGAAGATCAAATTATTTGGTTTAGAATTTAATTATTTTGTTTAGGATTTAATTATTTACTTGAGTATTTAATTATTTTGTTAAGAATTTAATTCTAGTGTTAAAAATTAAATTGTTTTATTGAAAATTTACTTATTTTAATCACGTTTCTTGTTGAAAATTATTTATGCTAGGGATAATTTAATTCTATGTCACAATTAAAAAAATATTAGACAGACTCTCGAAAAATATCCTGAAAGGGCATACTGGGTGTAACATACCCAGCGACTTATTTGCGCTTTACAAAACGTACCAAATTCAAGCAAATGGAACATAAGGCGCCAGATTCGGAAGCATTCAGGTAAAATTTGAAGTAAAAATATCAAAAACTTAAAAAGTTATGCGTTTTATAGTGAAAGAAGTCATTTTTAATTTTTTTTCAAAAAGGATTTTTTTAAACTACTTTAAACTTTAAAAACTGTTATAAAACCTTTTTCTCCTTAAACTAGATAAATTAAACATAATTAATTGATTTTCTTGTAAAAAACTATCCAATACCGTCGGCACAGCACACAATTGAATATCCTTGGGTCTATAACACCCAGCATGCTCTTTATGTAATTTTATGTAAGTGTGCCCTTTAAGGGTTAAGGAAAAAATGCCTTGACAATTTAAAACACAACCCCTAATTCTAAATCAAAAGAAGGAATGAAAGTACAGACATCTTGGAAAAGTTGAGTCACTTAATTTGACGATTCCGATCGCACATTAAATTAAATCCTGTTTTTCCAGTAAAGGGAATTCTAGAAAATTCGTCAGACTGAAAGTATTGCACCACGTCATTGTTTTAATTTTGCCATCGCAAGGAAACACATATATTTCTATGATGATACATCTTCTTGCCCAGGGTATGAAACGAGAACCTAACTTCAACAAACTGGGTCATTCGTTTTATAATATTATTCCTACTACCAAGCATTATTCGTTTGTGCAGCGGAACTACGCCTGGTCTTGAAAGCATTGTGATAAATTATCTTATGAAGCTCAAAATTAATCAATAGAACATAGAAAAGTTATTTCAAATGAAGAATCCAATCTGCAGCAAGGGACCGTGCTTAAATTACGCAACAGTTCAAGGGTGGGGAATGGGGAAGGGGGTTATTCACTCATGTACGTAATTGTTGAAAATTCGCAAAACCTTTCTCCTGCAGATTATATTTTTGTTGTAAATTTTATTATTCGGTTGAAGATTTAACCATTTTCTTGAAAAGACGTTCTTTTGGTTGCTGATAAATAAACTGAATTTTTTTTAGATAAACATTTTTCTTAAAAACTTGTATTTTTGAGTTAAAAGTTTATCTTTTTTTGTATAAACATTGCATCTTTGCGGGTGACCGTTTTAATCGAAGAAAAAAATTCCCGGGTTTTTCCGGTTCGTTAACATTTTTCACGTCCAATGAAATTTAAGAAATCAAACTATATTCTAAACATTTTTTCCATATAAATTAATAAACAATAAACAACAAATTAAAGAATTCACAGTGGAACACTTGAATTGCAAACTTTTAAAATTGAAGTTCCAAACATGTAAGTCCATGTTAAAATTTTCAATAGTCTAAATTAAAGAATCAAGAAACGAACTTTAAAAATTTACAAAATTATATTATTTTAAATAGTCTAGGCATCCTTTAAATCTTTCAAATTTTATTTCAAAATCTTGGAAATTCTAGAAGTGGTTTTGAATTTTTCCATATTCAAAATAATTTTTTAATTTTTTTTTCGGAACTTTTAAATATATTTCAAAATGAATTTAATTTTTTCTGTAATTTTTAGAAAATCCTGCAAGAAAAAAAATTTCTTAGGAAAATTGAAAATGATTTTTCACTTTGAAAAATTATGGAAGATTTTAAGGATTTTTTTTAATTTGCACGATTTTCAAAAATTGTAGGAAAATTTCGATTAATTTTAAAATATATTTAGAAGTTTCGAAAAAAATGTTAACACAGTTCATTTAAATTACTTTAAATCATTTCAAGTTTTTAATTTATTTTGAATGTTTTTAAAACTTCTGAATATCTCTTAAAATTACTAAAATTTTTTCTACGAATAATAAGTGTTCAATTATTATTTATGCGTCAAAATGTAACAATTTCACATATAAATTAAACACTTTTTAAATAGAACAATTAAAATTGTAACGCTAAAAGTTTAAATGTTCTTCATAAATCTAAAGATTCAAAGCTTTCTATGTAAAACAATTCAGTTTCAAATTGTTTTCTTCTAAATATTCGGCTTCAATTTACCCCTGTTAAATGAACAGTGAAATATTGCTAAATATGAAATACTTATTCTTTTTCCACATTAAGAAATTTTAAATTAAATGAGATAAAAATTAAATAATTTAGACTCACAATGTTTTAAAATTAATAAAAACCTTTAATTATAACTATATATGTATATATGTGTGTATGTGTATGTATATGTGTGTGTATG
>NC_046658.1:167963724-167965283 GCF_010883055.1 Belonocnema kinseyi | reverse complement strand
GATCAATCTGAAAAATCTCTATCCCATCCACACCCTACTCCTTTCCCCTGCCGAGTGAGTCACGCCTACCCCGAAAGGGAAATGGCTTAATGGTGTAATAATGATAATATTTTATTTATATTAATAAATTTATTTATTAACTGTAATATAAAAAATAATATAGAAGAACATCTGGAACTCTGAATTATAAATATATTATTGATAAATCATAAAGATTTTTATTTAAAAACAAAATTATTTGAATAAATGATATATTAACTTCAATTATTCTCAAATTTTGAACGGATCTAGAATTGTTTGGTCAAATCAATTATTGTTCAGATTTCTATACTTGGAGTACAGATGCATTTTAGAATTTATTTATTTATTTATATTGACACTTGGTTAAATAAAATTGTCTTTTATCCAAAAATTTCAACTTCAAATGCTTTTAATTTTTAATTGTTTAAGTCTTCAAAATGGCAATTTAGTTATTTAAAAAATTGTTAAAATCGAACTTGGGCAGATTTTTCTTATGAAAATTCGTAAAATTCGTAAAATTCCCGGTTTCTCGGTTCGGCGGCCACTCTGTTTTTTCTAAAAAAATCTTCGATTTTCAAAACTTCTAATTTTGTGAGCCTTTAAAACTGTATTTTAAAATTCTTTAAATTAAAATATATGCTTTTAAAAATTGAAAAGCGAAAATTGAACATTTTTAAAGTGAAACATTTTCGAATTAAGCATTCTAAACTGAATAATATAATCATTTGCAAAACTCACAATTTGAAAAATTATTATAAAAAAAAACGGTTGAAATCAAAGTAGGACAAAATTTGTATTTTAAAAGTTTTGTAAAATTCCCGGTCAAAAAATAAATTCACGGTCATTTCCTGGTTTTCCCCGGTCTCGTAAAATTCCCGGACATTTTCCGGTTTTTCGGGAAATTTTCTAGGAAATAGTTAAATTTAAAAAAAAAAACGGCAGTTGCATTTTTATCCAATAAAGATTCTTTATTGGATAAAAATGCAACTGCTGTTTTTTTAAATTTAACTATTTCCTAGAAAATATACTTTTTCTTTAAAATTTGTATTTTTGCGTTGAGAAGTCAATTGAAATCTTCTTGGGAGAAAATTCTTTTTTTTAAACCTAGTCTTTCTCATTTAAAAATTCACCTGTTTTAGTAGAATTTTCATTTTTTTTAAACAAAACTGCAGCTGTTTGGTTGAAAATTTAACAATCTTGTTACAAAGTAATACCTTTTGATTAAAAATTCGACTATTTAGCAGAAAATTAACTTATTGTTTACAATTATTATTTTGGTGTATGAAAATTAAATTATTTTTTTTAATTAATCTGTTTTAGAAGAAATTTCATCTGTCTTGAATAAAAATGCAACATTTCGGTTGAAAATTCAACAATTTTTTTAAAAAGCCATACTTTTTGGTTAATAATTCTGCTGTTTTGTTGAAAATTTGAAGATTTCGTAGAAAATTTACTTTTTGTTTAAATTTAATATTTTGGCGTTGAAAAGAGAATTCAAATCCTTTCTGGATGAAAATTTAACTATTTTTTCTAAAAAA
>NC_046658.1:167957518-167963624 GCF_010883055.1 Belonocnema kinseyi | reverse complement strand
ATTCAACTATAGTTTTGAATTTTTGTTTTAGTTAAAAATTCATCTGTTTTAAAAGAAATTCCATCCTTCTTGGATAAAAATGCAACTGTTTGGTTTAAAATTTTACTATTTCGTAGAAAATTTACTTTTTGCTTAAAATTGGCATTTTTGTATTAAAAAATCAATTCAAATCTTTTTGGATAGAAATTCAACTCTTTTTTTAAAAATTGGCCTTTTTGATTAAAAAATGTACCTCTTTTAATAGAATTGAATTTTTGGTGAACGAAAATGCAACTGTTTGGATAAAAATTAAACAATCTTGTTAAAAAGTCATCTGTTTTTAAAGAAATTCCATCCTTCTTGAATAAAAATGTAATTGTTTAGTTTAAAATTCAACTATTTTGTTTAAAATTAATTTTTTGATTGAAGATTCATCATTATATGTTGAAAACTCATTTATTTGTCTACAAATTTAACAATTTTGTTGGCATTTTTTTTTGTTAAAAATAATTTGTTTTATAGTTGAAAATAATTTTGTTTAAACTTTATAAATATCTTTTTTGGTAGAAAATCTGTCTTGGATGAAAATTCAACTGCTTTCTGCAAAACTAATCTTGTCTGTTTAGATTTTTTCTTTTGGTTGATATTTCTTTTCTTTTTGGGGTAAAATTCAAACAAATTGATGAAAATTAATCTGGCTTGTTTGACAACTCAGCTGTTTCATTCAAAATTCTTTGTTGATGTTGAAATATCAACTATTACATTTATTGTTAAAAAATCATGTGTTTTTTTAATAATCAACTACATGTTTGAAAGTTAGTTTTTTTTGGTTGAAAGTTTATAATTTTAGTAGAAAATCCTTTTTTTCTTTAAAAAAAGTTTTTAAGGTGGAAGTTTAACGATAAGATTAAAATTTGTTTTCCTTCTTAACATAAAAAATCGTTTTTTGGTAAATATTAAACTAGTTTATTGAAAATTCATCTTTTTTGATTGAATTCAACTATTTTTTACATAATATTTAAATATTTTTTGGAAGGTATATATCTAAAATTATATTTTTAGTTGAGAATTCATCTTCTTTCTTTGGAAATTTAACTAGTTAATTTAATGTTGAACTACTTTGTTAATAATTAATTTTATGGTAGAAAATCTATCTTTATGGCTAAAAATTCAACTATTTGGTTTAAAATTCACTTTTTTGTTCAAAACTCATATCCGGGTTCAAAGTTCAACTGGTTTGTAGAAAAAACGTCTTTTTGGCTTAAAAATTCAATAATTTGGTTGAAATTGTTTATGTTTTTTGGTTGCAAATGACAGTGTTTTCTAAAAAAAACTTGATACTTTTTGTTTAAACATTCTCTTTTGATCTTAATTTCTTATTTTCTAGATAAAACCGCACCTGTATGGATTAAATTTAATCTCGCTTGTTTAACGATTCAACTATTTTATTGAAAATCCTTTTTTTTTAATTCAACTTTTTCAAGATTTTAAATTAGGATATTTTTGGTTGTAATATCATATAACTTTTTAAAATTAAAAATTCATTAACTTTTCTTTTTTCGTAGAAAATTAATTTTTTTTGTGTGGAAAATTCATCTATTTCGATGAAAATGTAACATATTTTTACGTGAAATTTTAGAAATTTAAAGCTTTTTAAAATTATATTTAATACAGTGGCCACATTAATTTAATTGAAAAGAATGTATATCCTCTATTTCCTTAGAAAATCTTCTGATTTTCCTTATTTTTCTAGTATTTACGAATGTATGTATTTTTAACGAAAAAGTTTAATTTTTAACTAAAAAAAGTTCAGTATTCAAATGAAAATGTGATAGTTAAATTTTCATTTCAAAAAATTTATTTTTAACTAGATTTATGAAGTTTCAACTAAAAATATGAATATTTAACTATAATAATTAAATTTTCAACCATGCATTATAATTTATACCAAAAAGATGAATTTTCAACCAAAATGATAAATATTCACCTATAATAATTAAATTTAAACTCAAAAAGACGGAATTTCAACTGAAAAAGATCATTTACATTTTTAGTTAAAAAAATTAATATTCTACTAAAGAGATAAATTTTGAACTAAAAAGATCGATTATTCAACTGAAACAGTTACATTTTCACTATAAAAAAATTGATTTTTAAAACGAAAAAAAAATCTATTTTTCAACAAAATAGTTAAAGTTTCAACAGAAATTGTTCAATTTTTATAAAAACGATTAATTTTCAGCCAACCCAAGAGACGAATTTTTAACAAATTATCTCATTTTTCACCCAAAGAGATAAGTATTCAAATAAAATTATGAATATTCAACTAAAAAATTAATTTTTAACAAAAGAGTTTCACTTCGAAACAAGGAAATTAATTTTCATTAAAAAAAAGTTGAATTCTGAATGAAAAATGTAGTTTTGATGTTTCAACCAAAAATAATTTAATTTTTAATAAAAAAAAAAAAAAACAGTTCAATTCGACCAAAAAGACGAGTTTTCAGCAAAATATATAAATTTTTAACGAAATAGTTGAATTTTTAAGGAAGTAGTTGAATTTTAAAATAAAAAAGATAAATTTTCGACAAAAAAAATGAATTTTAAACCAAGAAGATTAATTTTTACCAAAAAAGAAGAACTTTCAACTAAAGATAATAATTTTTTAAACAAAAATTGAATAGTTACATTTTTAGATAAAAAATTAATGGTTTTTAATTCATCATTATTTATCTTTTTAATTTAACTTTATCTTTATTTCCTAATTTATATTTATCTATAAATTTCATAATCTAAAATTAAAGTTTCTTAATTAATGTATTTTAATAATTAAATTTTTTAATTATTTAAAATTAATTAATCTTCAAACAAATAGTTGAATTTTGAACCGAAAAAGATCAATTTTCAACCAAAAAGATTCAACGAAAAAGTTAAATTTCGAACTAAAAAAAGATAAATTTTAAGTTGAAATGCAGTAATTAAATTTTCAGTTAGAAAAATAAATTTTTAACCAGATTTATGAACTTTCAACAAAAAATATTAATTTCTTCCAAAAACGATGAATTTTCAAATAAAAAGATCGAATTTTCAACTGTAACAGTCACATTTTCACTTTAAAAAACTAGATTTTCTAAAAGAAAAAAAAGTTTTTAACAAAATAGTTGAAGTTTCAACTGGAATAGTTCAATTTTCATAAAAAAAGAAATAATTTTCAGCCAAAGAAACGACGGATTTTTAACAAAATAGCTCATTTTTCACCCAAAGAGATGAATTTTCAAATTAAAAAAAACAAAGATACTTTAATTTTGATTAAAAAACAGTTGAATTCGACCAACAAGGACTTTCTAACAAAATACATTATTTTTCAACGGAATAGTTGAATTTTTAAGGAAATAGTTGAATTTTTAACAACAACAAAATAAATTTTCAATCAAGAAGATTAATTTATACCAAAAAAGACAAAGCTTCAACTAAAAAGAATAATTGTTTAAACACAAAATTGATCAGTTATATTCTTAGTTTAAAAAATTAATGTTTGACCAAAGAAAAGACGAATTTTTTACAAACTAGTTTATTTTTTAACCAAAGGGATGATTTTTCAATTAAAATGATGAATCTTTAACTACAAAAATTAATTTTTAACAAAAAAGTTTAATTTTTAATCAAATAATTAAATTTTTGTTCCAAAAAATATGAATTCTGAACAAAAAATGTATTATTTGATATTTCAACCATTTAAAAAAAATTCTTTAAACAAAAACAGTTGAATTCAACCAAGAAAGACAACTTTTCAACATAACTTGAAGTTACAAATATGAAAAAATTTTCAGACAACCGCGAGAAAAATTGCAAACAAACTGTCGAATTTTAAAAAAACATAAATATGAATTTTCAATCAGATAATTGAATTTAAAAAAAAAAAAAAAATTTGAACCAAAAATTAAATAGTTAAAATTTCATTAAAAAAATTAATTTCAAGCCAGAAAATACGAATTTTCAACAAAAAACATTAATTTTTAGCGAAATAGTGGTGTTTTCATCTAAAAAGACCAATCTTCAACTAGATAGTTGCATTTTAAACTGAAAACGATCAATTTTCAACCAAAAAAATGAAATTTCAACTAAAACAGATAATTTTTAAAGAAAAAATTGAATAGTAAACTTTTTAGTTTAAAAAATCAATGTTCTACTAAAGAAATGAATTTTGAACTAAATAAATCGAATATTCAACTGTAATAGTTATATTTTCACTTTAAAAAACTTGATTTTCTAAAAGAAAAGGACAAGTTTTCAACAAAATAGTTAAAGTTTCAACTGGAATAGTTCAATGTTCATTTAAAAATCTAATTTTCAGCCAAAGAAACGACGAATTTTTAACAAAATAGCAACACAAATTTTTCATCCAAAGAAAAACGAAAGAGTTGAATTTTCGATAAAAAAAAAGAATTTTCAACCACGAAGATTAATTTCTACCAAAAAAGATGAATTTTCAACTAAAAAGAAATAATTTTTTAAACAAAAATTGAACAGTTACATTTTTATTTCAAAAAATTAATGTTAAACAAAAAAAAAATAATTTTTTACAAGTTAGTTTAATTTTAATCCAAAGAAATGAATTTTTAATTAAAATGATGAATCAACTACAAAAATTAATTTTTAACACAGAAGTCTATTTTTCAACCAAGTAATTAAATTTTCGTTCCAAAAAATATGAATTCTGAACAAAAAATGTAGTATTTGATATTTCAACCATTAAAAAAAATTTAATACAAAAAAAGTCCAATTCAACCAAAAAAGACGACTTTCCAACATAAGTTTAAGCTTAAACTAAAAAAAAATTTCACGCAACCGCCAGAAAAATTGCAAACAAACTGATGAATTTAAAACACATAAATATGAATTTTCAACCAGATACTTGAATTTTCAACCAAAAACGACCAATTTTCAACAAAAATAAAATAGTTGAATTTCAATTAAAAAATTATTTTCAAGCCCGAATATACGAATTTTCAACAAAATTCATGAATTTTTAGCAAAATAGTGGAATTTTCAACGAAGAACATTAATTTTTACCAAAAAATATGAATTTTCAACTAAAAAAATAGTATAGAACATAAAAGAAATGAATTTTGAACTAAATAAATCGAATATTCAACTGTAATAGTTACATTTTCACTTAAAAAACTTGATTTACAAAAAGAAAAAAAACTACTTTTCAACAAAATAATTAAAGTTTCAACTGCAATAGTTCAATTTTCATGAAAGAAATTAATTTCAAGCTAAAGAAACAACGAATTTTTAACAAACTAGCAACAACAATTTTTCACCCAAAAAGATCAATTTTAAAATAGAAAAAAAAAACCAAAGATAATTGACTTTTTATTAAAAAAAGTCGAATTCGGTCAAAAAGTAGGACTTTCTAACAAAATACATTAATTTTTAACCAAATAGTTGAATTTTCGACAAAAAAAAATGAATTTTCAACCCAGAAGATTAATTTCTACCAAAAAAGACGATTTTTCAACTAAAAAGAAATGATTTTTCAAACAAAAATTGATAGTTGTATTTCTAGTTTAAAAATTACTGTTTAACCAAATTAAAGACGAATTTTTTACAAACTAGTTTATATTCCAACCAAAGAGATGCATTTTCAATTAAAATGATGAATCTTCAACTACAAAAATTAATTTTAAACAAAAAGTTTAATTTTCAACAAAGTAGTTAAATTTTCGTTCCAAAAAATATGTATTCTGAAAAAAGTAGTATTTGGTATTTCAACCATTTTTTTTTAAATTTGTAATACACTTTTCATGAAAAAAATTAATTTTCAGCCAAAGAAACGACGAATTTTTAAGAAAATAGCAACAACAATTTTTCCCCCAAAGAGATCAATATTAAAATAGAATAAAAACCAAAGATACTTTAATTTTTATTAAAAAAACAGTCGAATTCGATCAAAAAGGAGGACTTTCTAACAAAATACATTAATTTAAAAAAAAAAAATACTTGAATTTTCGACAAAAAAAGAAAAAAAAAAGAATTTTCAACCCAGAAGATCAATTTCTACCAAAAAAAGAGGAATTTTCAACTAAAAATAATGATTTTTTAAACAAAAATTGAACAGTTACAT
>NC_046658.1:167955989-167957418 GCF_010883055.1 Belonocnema kinseyi | reverse complement strand
TTTTGAATGAAAGAGCAAAGCAGCATCTCGGAGACCATGGCTTCGTGTCTCCCAGACTGCTGTGGGCTAGAATGAAAGTAGGAATCAGAAGACTATTTATTAATGCATGCTACGCGCCGGTTGATAGTGATTCTAGAGAAGTAAAAGACGCCTTCTGGGACACTTTCAATGACACAATAAACATCTGCGAACATGGGGAAAGAATAATTCTACTAGGAGACATGAACGGTTCGGTGGGCATCCAAAATCAGGATACGGAAAGAGTATTCGGTAATTTTGGGGATCCAAGAACAAACTATAACGGAGATAAATTAGTTGGTCTATGCTTAGAAAGGGGTCTGTTTATTACAAATACTTGGTGTAGGCATAAAATGATCCACATGTACACCTGGTCTAAAGGAAATAGCCGCAGTACAATTGACTTTGTTGTTGCGGATGAAAGACTTAGAGAGTTAGTCAAAGATACAAGGGTCATAAGGGGTCCAGAATTCAATACTGATCATTACCTTCTGATCTCAAAAATTAACTTAGGTCGGGGTTGGAGAAAAAAGAGACCCAAGAAAGCAAAACAAACGCGAATCAAAATTGAGAACCTACAGAAACCGGATGTACGAATAGATTTCCAAAATAAGATAATCGAAAGCATAGACAGGGCAACATGGGAGGACCGTATAAAAAACAAAGATTTAGAGGGCGCCTGGACAATGTTACGGAATATCCTTGTTAGATGCGCGATCGAAGTGTGTGGTACCGCAGTTTTAGGAAGAATGTCTGGAGATGCGTGGTGGAATGATGAAATTCAGGCTGCCCAAAAAGCAAAAAGAGAAGCCTACAAGAGAACTTTGAACATCGCAGGTCTTAGCAATGAGGAAATAAATAGATGTAGAAATGATTATAGACGCAAAAACAGGATACTTAAACGATTAGTTAAAGAAAGTAAAGATACAATTAGAGCAGAAGAAGAGATAAAAATACAAAACGACTTTGAAGGGAGCAGGAAACTACTTTATAAAAAAATGAAAGGAAACAAAAGTACAGAAATTGTCAACATGAGAAATAGTAAAGGGGAAATGGTATATGATGCAGATGGAATACTAGAGGCTTTCAGAGACTATTTTAGGAGACAATTCGGAGATGAAGCTATAGGACACCACAACTGCGATGTTGAACACGATGCGTTGGAAAACTCAATTGAAAAAGTCTGTGTAACTGAGGTTGGGGATATAATTAAGAACTTGAAAAACGTTAAGGCTAGCGGGGTAGACGGTATTAATGCTGAAATGCTTAAATACGGTGGAGAGTACATACCACATAGAGTTTGCGAATCGATAAATTTATGTTTCGAGATGGGAGACGTCCCAGACGATTGGAAAGAAGCGATTATAGTACCAATATACAAGAGAAAGGGAGATAAAAGCGAGTGCAATAA
>NC_046658.1:167942259-167955889 GCF_010883055.1 Belonocnema kinseyi | reverse complement strand
ACAACGCCCGAGTTCACACATGCTTCGTTTCAATGGCTAAAATTGAAGAACTAAAATTCGAATTGGTCGTACACCCACCGTATTCACCAGATTTAGCCCCCAAAGACTTTTTCTTATTTCCAAACTTGAAAAAATGGCTCGGTGGACAGAGATTTCCAGACAACGAAGACGTCATTGCCTCTGCAAGTGCTTATTTTGAGGAACTTCCGAAAACGCACTTTTCTGAAGGATTAAAAAAACTTGAAAAGCGATTGACCAAGTGTATAGAGCTCCAAGGAGATTATGTTGAAAAATAAAAAAAAATTTACCCAAAAAAATTGTTTTTATACTTCATTCTAAGGACTTATTGAACTACCCTCGTAAAAGGAGTGTCAGTAGAGTGAATGACGCCTGAAACAAAGCCCTTGGCTATTAATAGGCCCAAGTGGGAAACCTTGCATAACGACTTCGTGAGGTTCTTCGCTTGGGGTGATTGCTAGAGAGATTGATCAGCAACCTGGGTCGGAGCAGTGTTGCGGAACGAACGTGTTATTTACTTAAATAGCACGAGAATTCTGGATCAATCTGAAAAATCTCTATCCCTTCCACACACTACTCCTTTCCCCTGCCGAGTGAGTCACGCCTACCTCGAAAGGGAAATGGCTTAATGGTGTAATAATAATAATAATAATAACATAAATTTTCAACAGACAACTTGAATTTCAACTGAAATAATTATTTTTAAACTAAAAAGATGATTTTTGTAACAAACAAACAAATTTTTGAAAAAGAACTTGTTTTTAATAATATACATAAATTTTCAAGAAAATAGTTGAATTTCAACTGAAATAATTATTTTTAAACCAAAAAGATGATTTTTCTAACCAAAAAAATTAATTAAAAAAAAAAACTTGTTTTTAACAAAATACATCAATTTTCAACAAAAAAGTTGAATTTCAACTGAAATACTTGATTTTTAAACCGAAAAGATGATTTTTTAACCAAAAAAATTAATTTCCAAAAAAGAACTTGTTTTTAACAAAATATATAAATTTTTCACAAAATACTTGAATTTCAACTGAAATAATTGATTTTTAAACTAAAAAGATAATTTTTTAACTAAAACAATTAGTTTTTTACAACAAAAAAACTTGTTTTAACAAAATACATAAATCTTCAACAAAAAAATTGAATTTCAACTGAAATCGTTGATTTTTAAACTAAAAAAATGATTTTTGAACCAAAAAATTATATTTCGAAAAAGAACTTGTTTTTAACAAAATACATAAATTTTCCACAAAATACTTGAATTTCAACTGAAATAATTGATATTTAAACCAAAAAGGAGATTTATTCAGCAAAAAATTGCTCTGAACTGCTCTGTTAAAAAATCATTTTTCTGTCTGAAGATTCTTGATTTTAGTTAAAAATAATTTCTGTGAAAATTTAACCATTTTCTGAAAATTCGTTTTTTTTTGTTTGTTAAAAAGTAACTTTTTAAATTAAAAAGTTATCTGTTATATTTTGGATAAAAATGTGGTTATCTGAGTTGCAAACTAATGTATTTTGTCAAAATTGCTAGTTTTCTGTGTAGAAAATTGAGATTCTGGTTTGCAAATTCATATTACAAATTTAAAACTTTTATAAATTCTAGAGTTCAAAGATTCAGATTCAGTTCCAAAAGTATAAACCCACGTTATCATTTTCAATGCTCTAAATTAAAAAATCAATAAATGCCTTTAAAAATTTTCAGTTGAAATCCTGACTTTAAATTCTTTAAGAAAATTCCTTGTTTAAACTCAAAAATAAAATTCTTTTGAAAAAATCCCTGTTCAAATCAAGAATTTAAATTATTTTCGAAAATTCTCCATTTCGACTAAGAATTACAATTTCTTATCAAAATTCCCTGTTCCAATTCATAATTTAAATTTTGTTTAAAAAATGTTTAAAAAATTACATTTTGTATGTATTCAACTGTTCAAATTCATAATTTTAATTTTTTTCTAAAATATCCCGTTTCAACTTAGAATTAGAATTCCTTCTTTTAAAAAATTCGTGTTCCAGCTCAAAATTCATTAAAATGTTTTAATTTTTCCAGATCCAAGACTAATTATAATTCTTTTGGATAAATGCCAGTTTCAACTCAAAATTGGTTAAAATTTGAAAATTCCCTGTTTAAATTAAGAGTTAAATTATTTTTATTTTAAAAAGTTTAAAAATCCTTAAAATGCTTCGAATTTTTATTTCAAAATCTTGAAATATCTACATGTTGTTTAAATTTTTTTTCTTTAATTCTGCCAAATTAAAGAAATTTTCTTAAAATCGTCCACATTCATTGTTTAAATTATTCCAAATAACTTCAAATTTTTTAAAAATCTTGAATTTTTTTAAATCTTCTAAATACTTTTTCAATTTACTCGAGATTTTTTCTAAGAATAATAGGTGTTCAATTATTATTTATGCACCAACATTCAACAATTTGACTTACAAATTAAATTTGGTTAAATAGAACAATTAGAATAGTAACATTCAAACTTTATTTTTTTTAGTTTTGAATATTTAATTTATAGTTACTGATTTCAAATAAAAAGTCAGATATTTCTAAATATTAAGTAACTGCTATTTTCCTAATTAAAATATTTTAAATTTCATGGTTTAAAAATGAAATATTTTAGACTGAAATTATATTTGAATTTTAATAAAAGCCTTTAATTATAAATATATTATTTTGAAGTTATATTAAAATTAAAAAAGTTTATAAAGTTTCAATAGGGCGCTGACATTTCTTTACCTAATAAAAGTTTCCAATTGAAAGCGTTAAATTTTTAACTTTGAAATCTGGACAAATCGTTTTGTAAAATAAATTATTATTTACTTTTTAAATCTCAAAATTCAATTTAAAAAATCATTAAATAATTTATATTCACAGCGGATCAACTAAAAATGCTTTTTATCAAGAATTTTCGATTTTAAACGCCTCTAATTTTTAATTGTTTAAGTGTTTAAAAGTGAATTTTAAATTCATTACATTGAAATGTACGTTAAACGATTTAAAATTTGAAATGGAATATTTTTAAAGTGAAAGATTTTCGAAATTACGCATTCTAAACTAAATGATATCATAATTCGAAAAGATAAAAATTAAACTAATTATTTAAAAACTGGTTATTATATATTTTATATATAATTTTATTTATATATAATTTTATTTATATTATAATTTCTTTTTTCTAAAAATTTGTATAATTTCTGGTCAAAAAATAAATTCCCGGTTTCCCGGTCCAGTGGCTACTCTGTTATTGTTAGACAAATAAAAAATTTGGCTGAAAATTCCTTTTTTGAGATGACCGTTTTAATCGAAGAAAAAAATTACCGGTTCGCAAACATTTTTCCCCGTCAATAACATTTTTAAAATCGAACTCCACCTTAACATTTTCAATACTCTAAATTAAAGAATCAATTAATAAACTTTGAAAATTTCCAAACTGATATTATTAAGTTATTTTAGACTAAAAACATTAAAAATATAAAAGTTTAAATCTTTTTTAACTTCAAATTTCTTAAATTAAATGTTAAATTACTTTTATTTTAAATAGTTTAAGCATCTTGGAAAAGCTTTACAATTTTATTTCAAAATATTGAGATATCTAGATGTTGTTTTAATTTTTTTAAAATTTAAAACCATTTTTGAAATTTTTCACAACTACTACATAACTTTTAAAATTAAATTTAATTAATTTTTAAAGTAATGTAGAAGTTGTGAAAAAAATTCAAAAATGATTTTGCGAATTTAAACAAAAATGTCCTTCAAATTTGGATTTAAGGAGATATTTAGAAGTTTTAAAAAGATTCGAAATTAATTTACAATTTGAAATCATATCAAATAATTTAAACAAAGTGTGTGTACATTTTTTCAGATTTTAAACAAAAAATTTAGAACGTTTTTAAGAATCTTAAAAGAATATTTATAAGAGTTAAAGAGATTTCCAGAATTGTCAAAAAAGAACCTGGAAGATTTTAAGGAAATCTGAACAAATTTGCAGGATTATTTAAAAATTGTAGGAAAGATTTTATTCATTTTAAAATATGTTTAGAAATTCTGAAAAAAATTCCTTACACTTCGAATAAATTATTCAAATTTATTTTAAATTCATTTTGAATCTTTTCAAAACTTCTAAAAATCTCTTAAGATTCCTCAAATTTTTTCTACAAATAATAAGTGTTCAATTATTATTTCTAAATAAAAATTCCACAATTTCGCTCACAAATTAAACATGTTTAAATCAAACAATAAAAATTCTAACGTTTAAAGTTTAATAGCTTTTCGAAATTTAAACAATTCCAAGCTTTCTGTGTCAAACAATTAATTTTCAAATTGCTTACTTTTTAATAGTTGGCTTCAATTTACTCGTAATAAATTAACAGTCAAATATTCATAAATATCAAAGAACTGTTCATTTCTTAATTAAAAATTTTCAAATTAAATGGGTGAAAAAGTGAATCATTTAAACTGAAACAATTTTTTTAATTTCTTAAAAGAACTAAGAATACCCAAAGTAAATATACATTAAAAAATTATTGATTCATTTATTTATATTTACAGTTGATAAAATAATACCGTTTTTCAACCTAAATTGTCGATTTTAAACGCTTTTAATTTCTAATTGTTTAAGTCTTTAAAACTGCATTTCAAAATTCTTTAAATTGAAATGTACGTTAAAAAAATAAAAATCTAAAATGAACAATTTTTAAAGTGAAAGATTTTCGAAAATACGCATTCCAAACTAAATAATATCATAATTCAAAGAGATAAAAATTAAACTAATTATTTAAAAACCGGTTAAAATCAGTTTTCAAAGTTGAAAGGATTTTCTTTTTTCTAAGGTCTCAGAAAATTCCCGGTCCAGCGGTAAAAATGAATTGCGCTGAAAATATAATTCCTCGATAAACTGAAAAAGTGATTTTGAAAAAAAAAGTTGATTTGAAAAAAAGAAAAACAAAGAAAAAGATTGACGGAAGTCTAGTTCTAGCTTTGAATAGAATGTTTAACTTGTAGTGTCAATGACCCAGTTTAATTGAAGTTGATTTTGTGTTGCAGGCGATGGAGAACATGAGGCAAATTCCACAGTGGCACTGTCTCCGTTACAGAAAATTTGACTTGGTTCGAAGATGCAGAAATTATCGCTTGGCAAGAAAGCACTGACACATACAATCTTATCACATGCCATACCAATCCATCAAGAGCCCTTACTCAACGTTACATCAACGTCAACTCATTCTCTATCCGAAACCCTTTCATCGCACATTCTAACTCAATTCAATTTCTCGAATTTCTGAAAATTAGCGATTAGAATTTAATTTCAATTTCTCAATTTCACGATTTTTTATTGACTCTACAAATCTGTTAGTATTTATTTCAAATGCAGTGACTTATTTTAATTCCAACTTGTATTTACGTCATGATGGTGATGCAAATGAATTCCTAACAATGTCTGTCAAGTTGGAGAAAAATAAAGGGTTGAATCAATCCCGTTTCGAGATGATAAATACGTAATTTTTAGAATTTAGAAATGTTTTACTAGTTATAGCTCTTGTGAAATTAGACAGGATCTTCGAGAACTTCATTTTCAAAATTCCCGGATTTTTTCTCGACCAATTTTTAATATTTTAATACTTTAAAACATAGAATCTTTTATAAGCAGAGTACAAGAGTAGTCAAGATACATATTTACAATTTTCAAGTTTATTAATTTCTCTAAAAAAAATGTCTTTTCTACTTTAAAAAATGAGTTTTTAACAAAACATTTGATTTTTCAAACAAAATAAATAAACTTTCAACACAATAGTTCAATTTTCAAACTGAAAAAATCAATTCTCAACAAAAAAGAGTCATAGTTTATATTTCAATAAAAAATATGAAATTTATAAAAAAAAGCTTTTTTAAACCAAAAAGACGAATTTTCTCTAAAAAATTGAATTTTCAACCAAAAATATGACTTGGGCAAAAAAATCATTTTCCACCAAATCGATGAATTTGTAACCAACAACAATGAAATTTCAAACCAAGAAAATGATTTTTTTTACCAGAAAAAGCGAATTTTCATCTAAAAAAGATCAATTTAAAAAAATGGAAAAGTTACATTTTTCCAGTTAAAAAATTAATTTTTACCCAAAGAAAGCTTTTTTTCACTAAATAGTTAAATTTATAACAAAATACATGAGCCTTCCATCAAGAAAGTAAATTTTCAACTATCTGATTTAACTTTTGCCCAAATAGTTGAATTTTCAATTTAAAATCAAATAATAATTTTCAACTTTCAGCCATAGAGGATGCATTTTCAAATAAAAATATAAATGTTACAAAAATTAATTTTTAAAAAAGTAATTCAACCAAATCTTACAAACAAAATAGTTCAATACTCAAGTCAAGAAGAATCATTTTTAACTAGAAAGTCGCTTTTTCAGATAAAAAAATGAAATCACTAATAAAACAGATGAATTTTTAAACCAAAAATATAAATTTTTAAATAAGAAATAAATTTATATAAAAAAATTGAATTTTCAATTCAAAAGGACGAATTTTGTTAACCAGAAAGGATGAACTTTTAACAAAACAGTTCAATTCTCTACCAAATATTTGCATTTTTATTTTAAAAAATATGAATTTCTGTTTACTTTTTAAAATCAAAATATGCATTTTTTAAGAGAAAAAAAATTTTTACGAAAAAATTGAATTTTCAATTAAAAAAGATGAATTTTTTGAACCAAACAAGAGGAATGTTTTACAAAATAGTTGAATTTTCTACCAAATATTGGCATTTTTATCTAAGAAAGATAAAATTTGTACTAAAAAAAAAGAATTTTTAATAAAAAACGACACATTTTTTTTAATTCAAACTTTCATTCAGAAAATATTTTAGTAAATTTTCCAACACCCAAACAGGAATTATAAATAAAAATTAAATTTTCTATGAAATAGTTTAATTTTCAACCAAACAGTTGCATTTTTATTAACAAAGTTGAAATTTATCATGAAACAGATGAAATTGTATTTAAAAAAACAACAAATTTTCCAAAAAAATATTAGAATTTTCTCCCAAAAAGTATGATTTTCCAATAAAATTGTTGAATTTTAAAACAAAAAGTTGCATGTTTATCCAAGAAAACAGTGGAAATTAAAATAAAAGAAAGTTAAATTTTGTGTTAAAAAAAATTTCAGATGACTTTTCACGATCAAAATATGAGTTTTTTAACAAAGAATAAGTTTCTGGAAAAAAAAATAATTTTCTATCCATAAAGACGAATTTTCTACTGAAAAGTATGACTTTTTGATAAAATTGTTGAATTCTCTACCAAACAGTTGTATTTTTATCAAAAAAAGAGATTAAATTTCTCGTAAAACAGGAATTTTTATTTTAAAAAAAGAAAAAATTTTAACAAAATAGATAAATTGACATCCGAAAAAGATTCAAGTAGACTTTTCAAGATTAAAATATTTTTATAACAAAAAAAAAAGTTTCTACGAAAAAAAATTGAATTTTGAATTCGAAAGGATGCATTTTTTCAACCAAAAATGTTGAATTTTTAATAAAATAGTTGAATTCTCCAACTAATATTTGCATTTTTATACAAAAATGATCAAATTTAAAAAAACAACAAATTTTCAAAAAAAATAGTAGAATTTTCATCCAGAAAGGATTTCAGTTTCCTTTTCAACACCAAAATGTTAAATTTAAACAAAAGGTACATTTGCTACGAAATAGTTAAAATTTCAAGAAAACAATTAAAAAAAATAGATTAATTAAAATCCGGAAAAGGTCCCAGTTGACTTTTCAAGATCAAAATATAAATTTTATAACAAAAAAAAAGTCTCTACGAACAAAAATTGAATTTTGAATTCAAAAAGACGCCTTTTTTCAACCAAAAATGTTGTATTTTTAATAAAATAGTTGAATTCTCTACCTAATATTTGCACATCTATTAAAAAATGATGAAATTTATACTAAAACAGAGGAATTTTCAATAAAAAAAACCAATTTCTTTTTTGAAAAATTGAACATTCATCCAGAAAAGTCTTCAGTTCAATTTTCAACACCAAAATATAATATAAATATAAATTAAGATAAATGAAATTGATCTTAAAACAGATGAATTTTTAAATCAAAAAGAGAAATTTTCAAAAAAATAGTTGAATTATCTGCTAAAAAAGACTAAAATAAATTTTTCCCAACAAGAATTGAATTTTCAATCCAAAAAGATGAATTTTTAACCAAAAAGTATGATTTTAATAAATTTGTTAAATTATTTATGAAGTAGTTGCATTTTGTCCCAAAAATTTAATTTCTCCTAAAAAGATAAATTGTTCATTAAAAAAAAATTTTTTAAGAAAGGGTTTTAGTTCACTCTTCAACGCCAAAATATTAAATTTAAAAAAAAGTATATTTTCTACGAAATAGTTAAACTTTTAAGAAAAAAAGGAAGAATTTTAAACCGAAAAGTATGATTTTTCAACAAAATTGCTAATTTTTTAAACATACAATTGCATTTTCATCCAAGAAAGATGTAATTTTTGCTAAAACAGCTGAATTTTAAAATCAGAAAGACAAACTTTCAAAAAAGAGTTGAATTTTCAAACGAACAGTTGCATTTTTATTAATTTTTTGCTAAATATTTGAATTTTTAACATTGTTAAATTTTCAACCAAACAGCTGCATTTTTGTTTAAAAAAAATGAAATTTTTACTAAAACGGGTAAATTTTTTAAATCAAAAAGACAAATTTAAAAAAACAGTTGAATTTTTATCCAAAACTATTTCATTTGACTTTTCAACTCAAAAATACAAATTTAAAAAAAAAAAATGAAATTTTCTAGGAAATAGTTGTTGCACTTTTATCAAAGAAAAATGCAATATTTCTACTAAAAAAAAACTTTTAAATAAAAAAGACATATTTTCAGAAAAAATATTTTCCATCCAAAAAAGATTTCAGTGGATTTATCAACAAAATATGAATTTTAAATAAAAGGTTAAAGTTCTACGGAAAAAATTGATTTTTTAACCAAAAAAAGACGAATTAAAAAAAACAGTTAAATCAGCACCTATAAAGAATGTCTTTTTAAGAAACTTGTGAAATCTGCAACCAAATAATAAAATTTTTAACTAAAAAATTAATTTTCAGGAGAAAGTTTTAGCGAATTTTGTTTAAATTTAAAAATAATTTCTAATTAATATATAAAATTATTTTATTCTATTCCCCTGCCCCCTTTATTAGAATACTTATATTATAATAATATTTATAAATACACATATTTTTAAAAAAATTTTAATTTCAATATATTTTAATTATTAAGAGAAATATATTTAAAATCCTGAAAATAAAATTAATTTTTTTAAATTGTTTAAGAATGTAATTTAAGTACAGCCTCTAACTAAATATATAATCTTAACTGGGAATATTTGTAAAATAATAAAGTTCAGTATTATATCAATGTGTAAAATGAGAATTACTAACCTCTTCAACGTAATCTTTTTTCGAGAATGTGTTCTGTTTGTGAATGAAAGATTCCAGTTTTTCCTTGCTGGAAGCTGTTTCTGCTGCTAAAGTACGTGCGAAAGCTGTTGCTGGTATATTTTTGTTCACTGATAAACTTTCTAGAGATATTTCAGAGTCTGCTGGCGATTCTAGAGTCAAAAGTTCCTGCGAAATGATTGTTATATCAATCAGATTATTTAATTTTCAAATAAAATTAATGAATCTTCAACTGGAATAGTGTAATTTTAAACAAAAAAGATGAATTTCCAACTAAAATTGTGAATATATAACTGGAACACTTAAATTTTCATCCAAAAATATAAATTTTTAAACAGACAGATTCATTTTAGAACAAAAAGATTAATTTTCTATAAAAAAATACATTTTCTAAATAAAATAAAAGCATTTTTAATCAAGTAGTTGAATTTTCAATCAAAGGAGACAATTTTTCAACAAAAGAATTTATTTTCGCATCAGAAAAAAATTAATGTTCAACGGAAAATAGAAGTTACATTATTATTAAGAACAAATTAATTTTCATCTTAACATAATTTTCACTAAACAAATAAATTGTCTACCAAAAATTGAATAATTAAATTTTCAGTCAAAAATGATCAACAAAAAATTATTTTGAATACGAAAAGAAACAAATATTTAATAAAATAGTTTAATTTTCAGTACAAAAATTCCTTTTCATCCAAGGAGAAAGAAGTTTTCAATCTAATTGCTCATTTCTCAACCAAAGAAATAGATTTTTATTTAAAATGATGAATCTTCAATAAAAAATCATTATTTTCAGCAAAAAATTGATTAAATACCCAAAAGATGAAATTTCAACTAAAATTCAGAATATTTAACTGAAATACTTAAGTTTTCAACCAAAAAGAAGAATTTTTAAACAAGATTAATTTTTAAAGAAAAAATTACTTTCTACCATAAAACTCGATTGGCTACCAATAAAGTCGATTTTTTAACAAAATATGTAAATTTTCAACGAAATAAATGAATTTTCAATATAAAAAGACCAATTTACATCCAAATTTTTAAATTTCAAACTAGAAAAAAAATTAATTTTTAAAACAAGAGGAATAGTTACACTTTTAGTAAAAAAATTAACTTTTAACTAAACGGATGAATTTTCAAATAAAATGATAAATCTTTAACTGAAACTGTTGAATTTTATAAATACCAAAAGGATGAATTTTTAATTAAAATGATGAACACTTAACCGGAATACTTGAATTTTCAACCAAAAATTCGAATTTTTAAACAATAAGATTAATTTTCGAACAAAACGATGAATTTTATACCAAAAAATACAATTTTTCATAAAATTTAAAGAATTTCTAATGAACTAGTTGAATTTTCAATCAAAGAAGATAAATTTTCAAAAAAATAATTGAATTTTGAACCAGAAAAAAATTAATTTTCAACGGAAAATAGAAGTTATATTTTTAGTAAAAAAAATTAATTTTCAACCTGATTAATTTTCAACCAAAATGATGAATTCTCAAACGGAATAGTAAAATTTAATACAAAAAATGTGTTTTTAACTAAAACAATTTATCACTTTCAACAACAAACATAATTTTTACAAAAAAAGACAAATTGTCAACCAAAAATTTAACAATTAAATTTTCAGTCAAAAATGAATGATCACCAAAATATAAAATTTTCACTAAAATTATGGAATATTCAACTGGAACAGTAATTTGAATTTAAGAAAAAATGATTTTGAATGAAAAAAAAGAAACAAATTTTTAATAAAACACTTAAATTTTCGGTACAAAAATTCCTTTATATGCAATGAAGAAATAAGTTTACAATCTAATCGCTCAACTAAAATTATGAATATTTAACTGAAAGACTTAAATTTTCACGAAAAAAAAATGAATTTTTAACTAAAATGAAGAATATTTAAACGAAATACTTTAATTTTCAACAAAAAAGAAGAATTTTTAAACAAGGAGATTAATTTTCGAACAAAAATATGAATTTTCTACCAAAAAATACCACTTTTAGAACAAAATACATGAATTTTTGACGAACTACTTCAAAATTCAGCCAAACAATTGAATTTGAACAAAAAAAAAGAGAATTTCCAACAGAAATTCGAAACAAAAAAGTCGAATTTTTAAACAAAAAGATCAATTTTTAACCAAGAAGTATAATTTTTTATTAAAAAAAGGAACTTTTTACTAAAAAAGATACATTTTCAATGAAAAATAGAATAGATCAACTTTCAGATAAGAAAAAAGTAATTTTCATCAAAAAAGAAAACGAATTTTTAACCAAAAAGATGAATTTTCAACCAAGAGGTATAATTTTTTACTCAAAAAGACAAACTATTAACTGAAAAATATACACTTTCAATCAAAAATGGAATGGTTACATAGTTAAATTTTTAACAAAAAAAGTAAAATTTAAACTAAATTATGAATCTACATCGAAAAAAGAAAATTAATTTTCAAAATAGGAGTTAAACTTTCAGCCAATTAGTTGATTTTTCAAATAAATTAATTAAAAATCAAAAACCAATTTGTTTTTTTTTTGTAATTTCCTTATCCTTGATTCTAATTGTTGTAAATTTTTAAAATCTGAAATTTTTTCTAACAGCATTTAATTTCAAATAAAAAATGTATTTTTGTTGTTCAAAATTGGTCCTTTTCAGTAAAAAATTAATCTCCTTGCTTGAAAATTCATTTGTAAACAAAAGAATTAATTATCGAACAAAAATATGAATTTTCAACCAAAAAATACAATTCTTCAACAAAATATATTAATTTTTAACGAACTACTTGAATTTTCAATTAAAAAAGAAAAGTATCTAATTAAACAGTTGAATTTAGAACTAAAAAAAAAATAATAATTTTCAACAGACAATGGAATAGTCACATCTTTAGGTAAATTTTTTAATTTTCAACATAACTTATGAATCTTCAACTAAAATGATGAATCATTATTTTAATATCATTATGGAATATTCAACTAGAATAACATTTTTATTTTAGGAACAAAATTATTTTAAACCAAAAAAGAAACAAAATTTTCAACAAAATAGTTTAATTTTCGACAATAAAAGTCCTGCTCATCCAAAGAAAAACCTAGTTTTCAATCAAATAGCTATTTTTCAACCAAAGAAATGAATTTTTAATTCAAATTTTGAATCTTTAACAAAGTAATCTTATTTCTAATATAAAATATGATTGTTTAAGTAAAATTATAAATATTTAACTCAAATAGTTGAATTTTTAACCGAAAAGAAGATCTATAAAACAAAGAGATTGACTTTTTTTAATCGATTTTTTTCACAAAAGACTTGAATTTTCAAGGAAACAGTTGACTTTTCAATTAAAAAAGAAAAATTATCAGCCAAATTGTTGAATTGCGAACTCAAAAAGATAAATTTTCAACGAAATTTTTATCATTTTTAATCATAAAGATTAATATCCTGCAAATAAAGAAGAATGTTCAACAAAGTACATAAATTTCTAAACAAATAGTTTAATTTTTAAATAAAAAATTTTAATTTTCAACGAATAATAGAATAGTTGCAAATCTAATTATTAATAAAAAAAAGTATTTTCAGCAGAATAGTTAAATTTCTAGTAAAAAAAAAATTACTTTGAACAAAGTAGTTAAATGTTCAAAAATAGATGAATTTTCAATTAAGGGCATGTGACACAGCTAAATACCTATATTACCGACCTCACTTTTTCAGTTCACTGAATGTTTTTTTAAACCTAAGAACTTTTTTTATGAATAAAATATCGAGCTGAAACTTTGGAAAATGTATTAGAGTACAATAAAGTACGTTTAGGTACTGCATTTTGGTAGGAACTTCACTGAAAATTATTTTATCTTGTTTCTGAACCTCGACATTTTTTGAACGTTCCAACTTTTTTTATACATAAAATATCGGTCTCAAACTTTGAGAAATGCGAGAGCCGAAAGAAAACTACGTTTAAGTACAAAGCTTAATAATAAAAGATGTAAAAAAATATATTTCAACAATCGAAACGAAACCTGGCGGCCACTAGACGAGGCTCTAGAGATTTCGTATTTTCGTGTACAACGTTACCGGCTGATGCCGTTGAAATTGATTGTTGAAATACATTTTT
>NC_046658.1:167938654-167942159 GCF_010883055.1 Belonocnema kinseyi | reverse complement strand
TTAAACAAAAAGTTTAATTTTCAACCAAGTAATTAAATTTTCGTTCCAAAAAATATGAATTCTGAACCAAAAATTTAGTATTTGATATTTCAACCATTTTTTCATTAATTTTTAATACAAAAACATTTGACTTTTATTTTCAACCAAAAATGACCAATTTTCAACCGAAAATAAAATAGTTAAAATTTCAGTTAAAAAAATTGTTTCAAATCAAAAAACAGAAATTTTCAAGAAAATAGTTCAATACAGTAATATAAATCTACTTTTAAAAATGAAAAATCATTG
The DNA here is from genome assembly GCF_010883055.1 of Belonocnema kinseyi. Taxonomy (NCBI): domain Eukaryota; kingdom Metazoa; phylum Arthropoda; class Insecta; order Hymenoptera; family Cynipidae; genus Belonocnema; species Belonocnema kinseyi. The sequence goes on along the minus strand of NC_046658.1, from coordinate 167,941,874 downwards.
TTACTCAATTTTATATTGTAATTTAAAAAATATTGAAAAAGCTCTAAAAAAATGCCTCGACTGAATGAATTTTGAACTAAATAAATCGAATATTCAACTGCAACAGTCACATTTTCACTTTGAAAAACTTGATTTTCAAAAAGAAAAAAAAACAGTTTTCAACAAAATAGTTAAAGTTGTAGCTGGAATAGTTCAATTTTCATGAAAAAAATTAATTTTCAGCCAAAGAAACGACGAATTTTTAAGAAAATAGCAACAACAATTTTTCCCCCAAAGAGATCAATATTAAAATAGAATAAAAACCAAAGATACTTTAATTTTTATTAACAGAAATTTTCAAGAAAATAGTTCAATACAGTAATATAAATCTACTTTTAAAAATGAAAAATCATTGTTATTCAATTTTATATTGTAATTAAAAAAAATATTGAGCACGCTCTAAAAAAATGCCTCGACAATTCCAGGTGTTTTCCAAGTTTTCCAGGTAGGATAGCGACTCTGATTTTACGCAATTTGTGCTTATGAAATGCAATTTTTGAGCAGAGATATGTTTGCGTCGATCTTGTAGAATAATAGTCATAAAGTCAATGAACTCTCTCAGGCAAGAGTAAATTCGTTATTAAGCACTTGGCTCTTGCGTGGATTTTAGTAGACGTGCAAGTATGAAATTCGATGTGGACGTCGACTTGATCTGGTCATTTCCAGTCCCTAGAAGCTATACCAACATACTTGAGGAACTTCATTATTTTAAAGAGATTAGGAAATGTTCTACAATAGCTAAACACAGCTAATGTTCTTTGGAAAAAGATGCCCGAGGAATAAATTGAAAATTTTCGCGATCACAACTGATTGCAGTCGTGTGAAAGTAAAAATTATTGCACAAAAACTAAGTTTATTATGTATTATGTTGATAAATTCGAAAAAAAGTTTGGGGATTTTAAAGATGGCCAAGCAGCGGTACGTTTCAATAACTTGAGAAGTTTGAGAATCACTTTCATGTTTCAGAATTCACACTCTTTCCCCTATTCTCCTCTTTTTGAAAGAATTATTCTGTTTTCTCTCCACTGTAAATAAGAAATTTTCAGCTGGATAATAGACGTTTTCATCTAAAATTGAATAGTTAAATTTTTGGTTAAAAAAATTAATGTTCAAACAATGAGATGAATTTTTTAACTAAAATTATGGAATTTTCAACTGAAAAACTTGATTTTTAAACCAAAAAGATGATTTTTTTAACCAAAAAAATTAATTTTCTATGAAAAAATTAATCTTCTAAAAAAAACTTGTTTTTAACAAAATACATAAATTTTCAACAAAAAAATTGAATTTCAACTGAAATAATTATTTTTAAACTAAAAAGATGATTTTTGTAATAAACAAAAATTTGTCTGTAAACAAAATTAATTTTCTAAAAAAAATAGTTTTTAACAAAATACATAAATTATCAACAAAAAAGTTGAATTTTAACTGAAATACTTGATTTCTAAACAAAAAAATGATTTTTTAACCAAAAAATTAATTTAAAAAAAAACTTGTTTATAACAAAATACATAAATTTTCAACAAAATACTTGAATTTCAACTGAAATAATTATTTTTAAACTAAAAAGATAATTTTTTAACCGAAACAAATAATTTTTTATAAAAAAAAAAAATTATAAACTAAAACACTTGTTTTTAACAAGTAATTCATAGCAATTCATTATAATTTCACGATAAAAGAAAGAAAACAAAGGAAATTTAAACCTACAAACTAAAAATAACGCCGAGATTTTGAACCGTGGCGGGGGGGGGGGGGGGGGGGGGGGGGGGGGGCTCGCTTTTTATTGTAAATTCAAAGATATAGGCCTAAAATAAACACAAAAGAGGGGATGTATATGTATATATATACATATATATATATGCATGTGTGTATGTGTGTATATGAATATGTGTGCATATTTATTCTTTCCAGTCGCGACGCCTACAATGAAATTTGTTGTTAATGGTTCTTTTTTTTTGTCAAAAATTATACTACCTGGCTCAAAACTGAATCATTTTCTTCAAAATTCGATAATTCTGTCAACATTCATCCTTCTCGTTTAAAAATATTTTTTATTCGGTGGAAAATTCAATTTTTTTAATTGGGGGTACAAATGTATGATTGAAAACTGATCTGTTTTAGTTGCTTGACATTTTCTTCTCAAGTGAAAGTCTATCTATATTGTTGAAAATTCAACTGTTTTATCGAAAATACCTGTTTTTTGCTGTGATTCGGATATGAATATTTCTTGAAAATGAGTCTTTTTGGTCTTTTTTTATTCTTTTTCTGGATCTACATTTTATATTTCTCCAATTCTGCACATTTAGAATTGAAATTTTCCTGACTTTCAATATACATATGTGTGTATTTATGGGTTTTATAAGAATTTTAAACAGGACGATTTTTAACGACTCTCGGATACGACGCAGTCGCAAGCCGACCCCTACATTATCTTGTCTTTTACTTAACAGTTCCGTAACAAATTTGAAAGAGAGCGGTCTCTTATGTACTCGGTTGGAGAAAAAGCAAAATAGAAAATTTTCAATTTGGTATAAATACACTTTCTTAAAATTGTGCTTCGACATGCAGTTACTGGGAAATCCGGAAACGTACTCAAAGATAAGTAATTCATAGCAATTCATCATAATTTCACGATAAAAGAAAGAAAACAAAGGAAATTTAAACCTACAAACTAAAAATAACGCCGAGATTTTGAACCGGGGCGGGGGAGGGGGGGCTCGCTTTTTATTGTAAATTCAAAGATATAGGCCTAAAATAAACACACAAGAGGGGATGTATATATATATATATATATGTATATATATATATAAGTCTTTGGTGACGGTCTGAGAAGACGGCCAGATACTTCTCCCAACCCTCCCTTATTAACTGAAGTTTTTGGGGGGCCTGACGTTAGAACTACAATCTCCACCATATGACGATTTGATACTTAACTTTGACATGATTTCGACTCAGAAAATAAACTTATTGCATAAAGGTGTTAGTTGGGCGTATAATCTAAACAATGAATAATACAAACTACAAAATAGCCTCGGAAAGGACTGGAACTCTTAATGACAAAAGGCATGCACACGTTAAATCTAAAGGTCATGTTTCAGGCGACGAATGGACACTGGGTGTTTGGAATGCTAGGGGAGTAAATGATCTCAAGGTAAAAGAATTGCGTGAAACTATGGAC
>NC_046658.1:167886575-167938554 GCF_010883055.1 Belonocnema kinseyi | reverse complement strand
TTTATTTATAAAAAAAGTTCTTAGGTTTAAAAAAACATTCAGTGAACTGAAAAAGTGAGGTCGGTAATATAGGTATTTAGCTGTGTCACATGCCCTTAAAATGATAAATTTTCAAACAAAAAACTTAATTGTTAAAATTCGCAATGGACAATGTAACCGAATTTTCTATTATAATTCAGAAAAAATCTGAAAAACTACTTGAAGTATTTTCTTTTTTCTTTTTAATTTGGAAGAGAGAATTTATAAATTGTGTGCGACAATAGATAAAGAAGAAATCACTTTTCTAAATTGATCAACATTATTAAAATAATGAAAAATTGAATTTTATTCCAATTGAAAGTAATTTCCCAGTTTAAAAAAATTAAATTCCTGATTTCCCGATTAAGCCGCCTCCCTGGTTATTTACAAAATTCCATTCCCTTTAGCGGCCGAAATTATTAAAAAATATTTGTCAATAAAAAGTTGACACTACCTGGTTCGAATCCAAGAAGAAGAGTTGCGACTTTCTCTGCCACCTGTTCGATTTCGATGTCTTTTTTTCTTGGGCAAATGGAATAAAAGTTGCGCCTAATATGCAACTGTCTTTTTCTACGACATTGGACCTTGTGTAAATATATGTTGGATTTTCTGGCGTAAAGACAAACACTAAACAAGGATTTAAAATTTATAAATCTTTGGGATCATTCACAAATTATGTAAGAAGATTTTTTTCTCTTTTTTGGGGGGCAGTAAAACCTTATTGTTTTTTTTATGGGGGCGGAGGCGGATTTGATAATCTTATAAAAGAAAAATTTTTAATAAAAAAAATAATGAAGGTAATTTTGAAGCAAGAACATTGATTATCTAAAAAAAAGGAGAATTTTCAACAAAATACGTGAATTTTTAACCAAAGAGACGAATTTATAACTAAAAATATTAGTTATCTAACAAAAAAATTGAATTATTGACGAGAAAGATGAATTTTCAACCAAGAAGATTAATTTTCTCCTGATAATATTCATTTTCAACCAAATGCATTCATCTGTAATGGAATAATTGAATTTTTAACTGAAAAACATCTAACTTTTAAGTAAAAATAGTATAGTTGAATTTTCGGTTAAGAAAATTAATTTTCAATTAGGAATATTAGTTATCTAAAAAAAGAAGGAAAATTTTTAACTAAAGATAGGAATTTTCAATTGAAAAGATTATTTATCTAGAAAAAAATTGCATTTTTAACCAGGAAGATGTAATTTCAACCAAGAAAATTAATTTTTTTACAGAAAACGATGAATCACTAATTTTAAATTTAAAAAATTCGTTTTTAATCAAGCAAAGAATGAATTTTCAACAATATAGTTCAGTTTTTAAATAAAAAAATCAATTTTTTAACCAAGAGGATAATTTTTTTACCAAAGATATGAATATTCAAATAAAAAGATAAATTATCTACCAAAAAGATCGAATTTTTGACCAAAAATATTAATTTTCTACCAAGAAGTTAAATGTTCTTCTAATAATATTAATTTTTAAAGGAAATAGTTCCATTTTTAAACAAAAAGATGAATTTTTTAATCAAGAAGATTAATTTTCTACAGAAAATGATGAATCACTAATTTTAAATTTAAAAAATTCGTTTTTAATCAAGCAAAGAATGAATTTTCAAAAATATAGTTCAGTTTTCAAACAAAAATATGAATTTGTTAACCAAGAGGATAATTTTTTACCAAAGAGATGAATATTCAAATAAAAAGATTAATTATCTACGAAAAAGATCGAATTTTTGACCAAAAATATTAATTTTCTACCAAGAAGTTAAATGTTCTTCTAATAATATTAATTTTTAAAGGAAATAGTTCCATTTTTAAACAAAAAGATGAATTTTTTAATCAAGAAGATTAATTTTCTACAGAAAATGATGAATAACTAATTTTAAATTAAAAAAATTCGTTTTTAATCAAGCAAAGAATGAATTTTCAACAATATAGTTCAGTTTTCAAACAGAAATATGAATTTTTTAACCAAGAGGATAATTTTTTTATCAAAGATATGAATATTCAAATAAAAAGATAAATTATCTGCCAAAAAGATCAAATTTTTGACCAAAAATATTAATTTTCTACCAAGAAGATAAATGTTCTTCTAATAATATTAATTTTTAAAGAAGATAGTTCAATTTTTAAACAAAAAGATGATTTTTTTAATCAAGAAGATTAATTTTCTACCAAAAAGATCGAATTTTTGAACAAAAATATTAATTTTCTACCAAGAAGATAAATGTTCTTCTAATAATATTAATTTTTAAAGGAAATAGTTCCATTTTTAAACAAAAAGACGAACTTTTTAACCAAAAAGATTAATTTTCTTCTAATAATATTAATTTTTAATAAAAAGTACGAATTTTCAACAAAATACATTAATTTTTAAAGCAAATAGTTAAATTTTTAACTAAAAAAATCAAATCTTAAACAAAAATAGGATAAGTAAATTTTCAGTCAATGAAAGTAATTTTTAAGCAAGAAGATTAATTATCTAAAAGAAAGGAGAATTTTCAACAACATATGTGAATTTTTAACTAAAGACAGGAATTTTCAACTGAAAATATTAGTTATAGACCAAAAAATTAAATTATTCATATATTAATTTTTAAGTAAAAAACATAAACTTTTAAGCAAAAATGCAATAGTCAAATTTTCGGTCAAGAAAAATAATTTTTTATTAAGAATATTAATTATCTAAGTAATAGGAGAATTTTCAACCAAAGATAGGAATTTTTAACTAAAAGGATTAATTATCTACAAAAAAATTGCAGTCTTAACCAGGAAGATGTAATTTTAACCAAGAAGATTAATTTTCTACTGAAAAAGATGAATATCTCATTTTAAATTTTAAAAATTCGTTTTTAATTAAGCAAATAATTAATTTTCAACGATATACTTCAATTTTTAAACAAAAAGTTGAATTTTTTAACCAAGATAATAATTTTTCTACCAAATAGATAAACATTTAAAGAAAAAAATTGATTATCTATCAAAAAGATAGAATTTTCGACAAAAAATATTATTTTTCTACCAAGACGATTAATTTTCTTCTAATAATAATTATTTTTAATAAAAATTCGAATTTTTAAAAAAATACAATAATTTTTAAAGCAAATAGTTAAATTTTTAACTGAAAAAATCAATTTTGAAACAAAAATAGGATAAGAAAATTTTCAGTTAATGAAAGTAATTTTTAAGCAAGAAGATTAATTATCTAAAAAAAGAAGAATTTCCAACAAAATACGTGAATTTTTAACCAAAGAGAAGAATTTTCAACTAAAAATATTAGCTATCTATAAAAAAATCGAATTATTGATGAAAAAGATTAATTTTCAATCAAGAAGATTAATTTTCTCCTAATAATATTAATTTTTACTGAACAAATACGAATTTTGAACAAAATACATTAAATTTCCATGAAATAGTTGAATATTTAACTAAAAAAAAAAAAAAAATTTTAACAAAAATAGGATAGTTAAATTTTCAGTTATTGAAAATAATTTTGAAGCAAGAAGATTAATTATCTAAAAAAAGTAGAATTTTCAACAAAATACGTGAATTTTTAACCAAAGAGACTAATTTATGACTACAAAAAAATTAGTTATCTACTAAAAAAATTGAATTAATGACGAGAAAGATGAATTTTCAACCAAGAAGATTAATTTTCTACCAAAAAGATCAAATTTTTGACCAAAAATATTAATTTTCTACCAAGAAGCTTAATAAATTTTCTACTGAAAAAGATGAATAACTTTGATGAATAATTTTAAATTAAAAAAATTCATTTTCAATCAAACAAAAAATGAATTTTCAACAATATAGTTTAACTTTCAAATAAAAAGATGAATTTTTTAACCAAGAGGATAATGTTTCCACCAAAGAGATAAATATTTAACTAAAAAGATTAATTATCTATCAAAAAGATAGAATTTTTTACCAAAATTATTATTTTTCTACCAAGAAGATTAATGTTCGTCTAATAATATTAATTTCTATTAAAAAATACGATTTTTCAACAAAATACAATATTTTTTAAAGGAAATAAATGAATTTTCAACAAAAAACATCAATTTTTAAACAAAAATAGAATAGTTAATTTTTCAGTTAATGAAGGTAATTTTCAAGCAAGAGGATTAATTATCTAAAAAAAAGAAAATTTTTTAACAAAATACGTGAATTTTCAACCAAGGAGAGGGATTTTCAACTAAAAATATTAGCTATCTCCAAAAAAAAAATGAATTATTGACAAAAAAGATGAATTCTGTAATGGAATAATTGAATTTTGAACTGAAAAACATCCAACTTTTAAGCAAAAATAGAATAGTTAAATTTTCAGTTAAAAACATTTATTTTTAGTTAAAAATATTAATTATCTAAGAAAAATGAGAATTTTCAAACAAAAAGAAGAATTTTTTAACTAAGAAAATACTTTTCTGGCAAAGAGATGAATATTCAACTAAAAAAATTATTTATCTACCAAAAAGATTGAATTTTCAATTAAAAACATCAATTTTTAAACAAAAATGGAATAGTTAAATTTTCAGTTAATGGAAGTAATTTCCAAGCGAGAAAATTAATTATCTAAAAAAGAGAAGAATTTTCAACAAAATGCATTAATCTGTGATGGAATAATTAAATTTTTAATTGAAAAACATCCAACTTTTAAGCAAAATAGAATAGTAGTTAAATTTTCGGTTAAGAAAATTAATTTTCAATTAAGAATATTAATTATCTTAAAAAAGGAGAATTTTCAACCAAAGATTGGTATTTTCAATTAAAAAGATTATTTATTTTTAACAAAAAAAAAATGCTGTTTTAACCAGGAAGATGTAATTTCAACCGAGAATATTTAATTTTCCACAGGAAATTTTCTTCTAATAATATGAATTTTTAAAGGAAATAGTTGAATTTCAACTAAAAATATAGAAAAAAATGGAATAATTAAATTTTCAGCTAATGAAAGTATTTTTCAAGGAAGAAGATTAATTGTCTAAAAAAACGGAGAATTTTCAACAAAATACGTGAATTTTTAACTGAAGAGAGGAATTTTTATCTAAAAAATATTAGTTATCTATCATACAAAAAAATTGAATGATTGATATATTTATTTTTTAAACAAAAAGACAAAACAACCGAAATTTCAACTAAAAAAGATTAATATTCGTCTAGAAATGGATAAATTTTTAAACAAAAAGATTAATTTTATAGCAAAAAATAAAAATTTTCAACTAAATAGTTGAATTCTTAAGAAAAGGATAAGTTGTGAAACAAATTTGAAATAATTAAATTTTCAAACAAAACGATGAATTTTCAACCAAACAGTTGAATTTTCAACTAAAAAAGATACATTTTCTAATGAACAGTTGAATAGTTTAATTTTTAATTCAAAGCATTAATTTTCAAAAAAAGAGATGAAGTTTCAATTAAAATTATGGAATATTAAACTTGATTAATTAATCGAATGAATTTAAAAAAATATATTTTTAACTAAAGAGATTACTTTTCAATTAAAAAATATTTCACCAAAAATGGAATAGTTAAATTTGTTAATAAAAAGATGAATTTTCAACTAAAATGATGAATCTTCAAATTTAATAGTTGAATTTAAAATTTTAAAAAATGCTACCGATAAAAGACGAAATTTCAAGTGAAAAATATTAATTTTTAAGAAAATAGTTGTATTTTCAAGGAAAAGATAAACTTTTAGGCAAAAATAGAATAGTCAAATTTTCGGTTAAACAAATTAATTTTCAATTAAAAAGATTATTTATTTGCAATAAAAAAATGCAGTTTTAACTAGGAAGATGTAATTTCAACCAAGAATATTTAATTTTCCACAGGAAATGGATCAATAGCTCATTTAAAATTTTGAAAATTTATTTTCATTCAAGCAAGAAATGAATTTTCAAAAATATAGTTTAATTTCCAACAAAAAGATGGATTTTTTAACCAAGAGGATAATTTTTCTACCAAAGAGATGGATATTTAACTAAAAAGATTAATTACCTAAAAAAAAAAAATTCCACTAAAAAGATTAATTTTCTTCTAGTAATATAAATTTTTAAAGGAAATAATTGATTTTTCAACTAAAAATATCAATTAAAAAAATGGAATAATTAAATTTTTAGTTAATGAAAGTAATTTTGAAGGAAGAAGATTAATTATCTACAAAAAACGGAGAATTTTCAACAAAATATGTGAATTTTTAATCAAGGAGAGGAATTTTCAACTAAAAAATATTAGTTATCTACCAAACAAAAAAATTGAATGATTGATATATTAATTTTTAAACAAAAAGACGAAACAACCGAATTTTCAACCAAAAAAGATTAATATTCGTCTAGAAATGGAATGGATAAATTAAAAAAAAAAAAATTAATTTTATAGCAAAAAATAAAAATTTTCAACTTAATAGTTGAATTCTCAAGAAAAGGATAAATTGTCAAACAAATTTGAAATGATTAAATTTTCAATTAAGATGATGGAATATTAAACTTAATTAATTAATCAAATGAAATTAAAAAAAATATTTTTTTAAAGAAAATGTGTCATTTTTTAATAAAAGAGATTACTTTTCAACTAAAAAATATAAATATTTCACCAAAAACGGAATAGTTAAATTTATTAATAAAAAGATGAATTTTCAACTAAAATTATGAATCTTTAAATGTAATAGTTGAATTAGAAAATTAAAAAAAAATGCTACCAATAAAAGACGAAATTTCAAGTGAAAAATATCAATTTTGAAGAAAATAGTTGTATTTTCAACTAAAAAATATAAACTTTTAAGCAAAAATAGAATAGTCAAATTTTCAGTTAAGAAAATTAATTTTCAATTAAGAATATTAATTATCTAAAAAAGGGGACAACCAAGAGGATTAATTTTCTACAGAAAAAAGATGAAATATCTCCGGGATTATTATTATTCGGGAATGTTCAGTCGTCCTTGAAATACTTTCTAGATAAAATGAATTCGAAAAAACTTACACGAATTGTTATTAGTAAAAGCGGCCATGAATGTTGAATTAGGATCTGCCGTAAGTGTAGAGAGTTTTAAGGGAACGCTCCAGGTAATACGAAGCGTTAAAATATCCCAGACTGCTATATGTTCTTTTGATCCAGTCACAACCAAATGACACAAATCCTGTTTGCCAAATTCGACGTGACTAAAAAAATAATTAAATAACATTATTATTTACTGCTTCATTTAAATTTTTTTGTTTAGAAAACCTCTAGATAATATTCATTTTACGTTATCGTTTGAGGATAAAGAATGTAGGAAAGGCTGCATTTTAATTTCATGGATTCCGGAGCCCACAAGGTCAAATTCGAACCAAAACCAACGCCTAGTAAGGATCCGTCAATGGAAAAAACTGCGTCAGTCGAAGGAAGTTGGCGATAAAAACCGACGCTGTAACACTGCCAGTGTTTAGTTTGTTCTAAAAACATTTATTAATTTTTTTTAATCACAGGAAAAAAAATTATAACAGGGTTTTTCCATTTAAGGTAATGAAAATTGAACTGCAAATTAAAGCGTTCAAAGTCGAAATCTCTTGAATTTTATTCTTTTATATTTGAAGAATATATATTTTTTAATTCAGGATTTTTTATTTCAAAGGCTCCATTATTTACAGGTATAGAATGGAAGCTTTTGATACTTTTCAACTGAATAATTTTAAATTAATAAACGTTAAACAAAAAATTTGAAACTTTTATTAATTGCACTGTTCAAAGATTTTTGGAAAAAAAATATAAATCAACGATATCATTGTCAATGCTCTAAATTAAAGAATTAAAAAAATTTTTAACAATTTTAATTAAGAAAAATTCAAAATAGACTGCTTAAGAATTTTGTTAAAACTTTGTTGAAATATTTTCAAATTTTATGTCATTTTTTAAAATGGCAGCTTTTGACACCTTGCAGTTGAAAAATCCAAAATTAAATAATGTTAAACAAAAAATTGAAAACTTTTATTAATTGAACAGTTTAAAGATTTCTAGATATAAAATATAAATCCACGCTCTTATTGTTAATGCTCTAAATTGAAGAATTAATCAAAAAATTTCAAAATTGGATGATTTTGCATAATTTTAATTTAGAGACATTAAAAATAGTATTTTTCAACTTGAAGATAATTTATTTTTTATTTTTAAACGTTCTGCAAAAGCTTGAAAATTTCATTTTGAAACCTTCAAAAGTAATTTTGTTACAAATTTTTGGAAATATTTTCTAATTTTATATCAGTTTAAATAATGTTTTGTTTATAAAATGAAAGCTTTTGACACTTTTAAACTAAAAAATTAAAAATTAAGTAACGTTAAACAAAAGATTAAAAATTTTTTATCAATTGCACAGTTCAAAGATTTCTGGATATAAAATATAAATCCACGCTGTTACTGTTAATGCTCTAAATTCAAGAATTAAATAAAGAATTCGTGTTGAAATCTTCTAAAATCCTTAAAAAGCTTTAAAACTTTATTTTAAAATCGTTAAAAATCTACATTTCTTATCTACATTTTTTAATTTTATTATTCGGAAACTTTGTTCTTCGGGAATTTTATTATTTAGAAATTTTCCAACTCGGAAATTTTCCAATAAGGGAATTTTATTTTTCGAAAATCATGTTATTCGAGAATTTTTTAACTCGGGATTGTTATTATTTGTGAATTTCATAATTTGGGAATTTTGTTGTTCGGAAAATTTTTTATTCAAGAATTGTATTATTCGGGAATTTTCCTATTGGGGAATTTTATTGTTCGGAAAATTTTTTATTCGAGAATTGTATTTTTCGGGAATTTTATTATTTTTAAATTATATTACACGGAAATTTTGTTATTGGGGAATTTTATTCTTCGGAAATTTCTTAATTCGGGAATTTTATTATTTGTGAATTTCATAATTCAAGAATTTTCCAATTTCGGAATTCTATTATTTTAAAATTTTATTATTCGGAAACTTTGTTCTGCGGAAATTTTATTTTTTAGAAATTTTCCAACAAGGGAATTTTATATTTCGAAAATCATGTTATTCGGGAATTTTTGAACTCGGGAATATTATTATTTGTGAATTTCATAATTCGCAAATTTTCCAATTCGGGAATTTTATTGTTCGGAAAATTTTATTATTCGGGAATTTGATTATTCGGAAATTTTGTTATTCGGGATTTTATTTTTCGAACATTTTGTTATTCGGAAATTTTTCAATTCGGAAATTTTATTATTTGTGAATTTTATAATTTAGGAATTTTCCAATTCGGGAATTTTATTGTTCGGGAATTTCTTAATTCGGGGCTTTTATTATTTGTGAATTTCATAATTCACGAATTTTCCAATTTCGGAACTCGAATATTTTTTAATTTTATTATTCGGAAACTTTCTTCTTCGGAATTTTATTATTTAGAAATTTTCCAACCCGGAAATTTTCCAATAAGGGAATTTTATTTTTCGAAAATCATGTTATTCGGGAATTTTTGAACTCGGGATTGTTATTATTTGTGAATTTCATAATGCGCAAATTTTCCATTTCGGGAATTTTATTGTTCGGAACATTTTCTATTCGAGAATTTTCCAATTCGAAAATTTTATTATTCGGGAATTTTATTATTTGTGAATTTCATTATTTGTGAATTTCATTTGCGAATTTTATTTTTCGAAAATTTTGTTATTCGGGAATTCTTCAATTAGGAAATTTTATTATTTGTGAATTTCATAATTTCTCAATTTTCCAATTCGGGAATTTTATTGTTCGGAAAATTTTTTATTCGAGAACTGTATTATTCAGGAATTTTCCAATTTTGGAATTGTATAATTCGGAAATTTTCCAATTCTGGAATTCTATTATTCGGGAATTTTCCAAATCTGGAATTTTATTATTTGTGAATTTTATAATTAGGGAATTTTATTAATGCGAAATTTTATTATTTCAAAATTTTGTTATACGGGAATTTTATCATCGGGATTTTTCAGTCGTCCTAATCACTAATTAATTTATATTTACAGTTGATCAACTAAACATATTTTGTACATCAAAATTTCTATTTAAAACACTTTTCTTTTTAATTGTTTAGATCTTCGAAACTGCATTATAAAATTCTTATTTTAAACTTGTAAATAATTGATCAAAAAAGAGGAAAATTTATTTTGAATTGTATTATATCATTATGTGATTCTATAGATTTTTCTTCTAAAAAATAACAAAATTCGCGGTCATTTGCCGCTTCAGCGGCCACCCTGCAACCAAAAATTAAAATCGAAATATTCTTACTGTACGAAGATTCTGGATCGACCAGATTCCACAATTTGAATTTCTTATCCTTTCCGGAAGTTACAGCAAAATGATTGTAACCAGTTAAAGAAGTATTAGGCTGGAACTTGAGAGCGTTAATTCCATTTTCGTGGGGAAATTCTATCGACGTATTTAATACGAAACTGAAAAAATAAATAATAAGTAAGCACTGATAAAAATAGAATGACAAGAATAAAATAATATTAAAATTTTAATAGGAATTTACATCTGATTTTTCGTATCGAAGTTCCAGAATTTTAACCTGACTTCTTTAAACGAGACCTCATCTTCTCGTTCTTCGACTGTTGCCATCCAAGTTCCATCGTAATTTAGAGCAATTTTTGTGACCTCGGTATTTACAATCACTGCATTTCGTTCTTGCGATATTAAATTTTGCGACGTTATATTCACCTAAAATTCCAATTGTAACATTATTTCAAGTATGCAGTTTTAATATTTTCAGCTTTCTGACTCATTTGATAAATTCAGAGTAGTTTCAATAAAGTCTACTCAAATCCTGACAAAAATTCCCCGAAAATTCCAGGTTAAAAAAAAAACATATCAAGTTTTTTCCAGATATCATTTTTCATAGTATTATAATTTTTTTCAGTCTTGAGGGATTCAATTAATGTATTTAATATAGAAAGCTTCGTAAAAATATATTTCAAGATATTATTAAATATATTGGGCACCATTAATTATTTGAATAATTAAATAAATCTAAAAATATAATTTATCATTTCTTAAATTTATCTTAAAAATCCATGATTTTAAATAATAATCCAAACAATTTTTTATTTGATCTTATACATAAATTTTATTTAAATCGATTTAAATTGATAACTGTTCAAGTAAAAATATTACATATTCAACAAGATGGATGAATTTTTAAACAAATAGTTGCATTATCAAATAAAAAGATTTATTTTGTACACAAAAGGCCATTTTTAAAGAAAATTCATGAATCCTCAAACGAATAGTTGAATTTTCCATTACAAAAGATCAGTTTTCAACCAAAGATTACAATGCTACATTTTCAGTTAAAACAAAATTAATTTTCCACAAAAAAAAACAACAAATTTTCAACCAAATTGATGAATTTTTAACTAAAATTATGAATCTTCAAATGGCATAGATGAATTTTAAACAAAAAGGATGAATTTTTAATAAAACAGTTTAACTTTCAACTGAAAATATTAATTTTCCACAAAAGTAAGAAATAATTAACTGAAATATTTATACATTCAGACAAAAAGATGAATTATTAAAAAAGAAGATAAATTTTCTACTAAAAGGTGATTTTTAAATAAAATATATGAATATTCAACAAAATAGCTGTATTTTCGACTAAAAATGACAAATTTTCAACCAAATAGTCGTCTTTCTAACTAAAAAAGATATATTTTCAAACAGAAATGGAATAGTTAAATTTTCAGTAAAAAAAAATTAATTTTCAGTCAAACTGATGAATTTTCAACTAAAATGGTAATTTTTCACCTGGAATAGTTTAATTTTAAACCAGAAAGATGATTTTTCAATTCGAATCATGGAATATTGAACTGGAAAATTAGTTACATTTTCAGTTAAAAAAACAACTAATTTTCAATCAAAACAAAAACTAATTTTGAAAAAAATGGTTAAATTTTTAACAAAAATGATACATTTTCTTCTAAAATAATGAATATTCAATTGGAATAGTCGAATTTGAAACCAAAACAACGAATTTTTAATTAAAATAATAAATCATAAACTCGAATCGATAAATTGCACAACCAAAAAAAATTATTTTAAACAAAAAAAAAATCATTTTTAACAGAAAAGTTTAACCTTGAACCAAGTAGTTTTATTTTTAACTAAAAAGATGAATTTAAAAACAAAAATATTATTTTTTTACTAAAAAGGCGATTTTTTAATCAAATATGTTAATATTTAACAAAATAGTTGATTTTTTTACTAAAAATGACAATTTTTCAACCAAATAGTTGATGTTTGAACTAAAAAATATTTATTTTCAAACAAAAATGGAATAGTTAAATTTTTAGTTTAAAAACAAAAAACTAATTTAAAAAAAAATGTAAAATTTTCAATAAAAGTTATAAATTGTCTCCTAAAATTATGAATGTTTAACTTGAATAGTTAAATTTTCAGTTTAAAAAACTAATTAAAAAAAATTGTTAAATTTTCAATAAGAGTGATAAATTTTCTTCTATAATTATGAGTATTTAACTTGAATGGTTGAATTTTCAACCAAATATTCGACAATTTTTGAAAAAAATAAAACAAATTTTCAATTAAAATAATAAATCTTCAACTGGAATAGATGAATTTCAAACCAAAAAGATTCATTTTTAACAAAAGTCTTTAACTTTCAAGAAAAAAGAAGAATTTTCAACCAAAATGGTTAATGTTTAACTGGGATACTTAAATTTTCAACTAAAAAGATGATTTTATAAACTAGAATATTAATTTTCTACTAAAAAGGCGATTTTTCAATAAAATATATGAATATTCAACAAGATAGTTGAATTTTTTGACTAAAAATGACAAATTTTCAACCAAATAGTTGATTTTTTAACTGAAAAAGGTTGATTTTTAAACAAAAATGGAATAGTCAAATTTTCAGTTTAAAAACAAAAAACTAATTTTCAACAAAAAAAAAAACAACTAATTTTTAATAAAATTGTTTAAATTTTTAATAAAAGTGATACTTTTTTTTTATAAAATGATGAATATTTAACTTGAATAAATTCACCTGGAATAGTTTAGTTTTAAAGCAAAATGATAAATTTTCTACCAAAAAGACAAATTTTTAAATAAAAAAGATAAATATTCCACCAAAAATGGAATAGTTAAATTTTTTAATTAAAAGATGAATTTTCTAACCAAAAAATACCAATTTGCAACTAAACAGTTGAATTTAAAAAAAAAAAGATAAATCTTCAACTAAAAATGGAATCGTTAAATTTTTAAATAAAACGATGAATTTTCAGCTAAAATTCAGAATCTTCAAATGTAATAGTTGAATTTTAAATAAAAAATGTCTTAAAAAAAAAACGAATTTTAAAGTAAAAAATATCAATTTTTAAGAAAATAGTTGAATTTTCAACTAAAAAAGATACATTTTGAACCAAAACTGAAAAACTTAAATTTTTAACTAAACTCTCAAATTTTGAGCTAAAAAAGGTCAATTTTCAACCAAACTAAAAAAACAGTTTAATTTTTAATTCAAGCCATTAATTTTTAACGAGAGATAAATTTTTAATTTAAATGATGCAATATTGAACTTGATTAGTTAATCAAATTAATTTTCAAGAAAAAGAAAAAACGAATTTTTAACAAAAAAGATTAGTTATGAATGAAAATAATGAATCATGAACTAAAAACTAAATTTTTAAAATAAATTGGTTCAAATTTTAACCAAGTCGGTGAATTTTGAAATAAAAGATAAATATACTACAAAAAAAAAACGAATTTTCAACGAAAAAGATCAATATTCAACCAAAAATTGAATAGTTAATTTTCCAAATAAAATGATGAATTTTCAACTTTAATGATAAACCTCCGACTTCATTCGTTGAATTTTAAATCAAGAAGATAAATTGTCTTAAAAAAAAAACAAACAAATTTACAACTAAAAAAGATAAATTTTCAACAAAAAATAGAATAGTAAAATTTTCAAAGAAAATGATAATTTTTCCACTATAATCATGATTATTCCACTAGAATAGCTCAACTTTTAGTTTGCTAAATTAATTTTTATTAAAATAGCTACATTTTTATTCAGGTAAATTAATGTCCTTTAAAAAAAAACTAGTTTTCAACCAGAGATAAAATTTTAATCAAAAATTTTAATTTTATACCAAAAAAAAAGAATAATTTTTAACAAAATACATGAATTTTGAACGAAATATTTGAATTATTAACCATAAAGTTTAATTTTACTTACAAAAAGATGAATTTTCAACAAAATCCGTAAATTTGCAACTAAAACGAGAAATATTCAATCAAATAGTTGATTTTTGAACTGAAAAAGATTTATTTTTAAACAAAAATGGAATAGTTAAATTTTCAGTTAAAAAAATTAACTAATTTTCAAAAGAAAATTTCTTTTTAAATTGTTAAATTTTCAATAAAAGTAATAAATTTTTCTCCCGAAAAGGTGAATATTTGACTTGAATAGTTCATTTTTCAACCAAAAAGTAGACCATTTTTGTAATCAAATACATGAGTTTTCAACTAAAGAAAAAAAATTGTCAACCAAGAATTTTCAGTTTAAAATTTAAAATTTTCAGTTTAAAAAACTAATTTATAAACAAAATTTTAACTTTCAATAAAAATAATAAATTTTTCTCCTAAAATGGTGAATATTTAACTTTAATAGTTGAATTTTCAACCAAAAATTATACGATTTTTGAAAAAAATACGACGTATTTTCAATTAAAATAAAGAATCTTCAACTGGAATAGATGAATTTTAAACCAAAAAGAATGATTTTTATCCAAAAAGATTTATTTTTAACAAAAGAGCTTAATTTTCAAGCAAAAAGATGAATTTTCAACTAAAATGGCAAATATTTAACGGGAATACTTAAATTTTCAACTAAAAAGATGAATTTGCAAACAAGAAGATTAATTTTCTACTAAAAATATGAATATTTAACTTGAATAGTTCAATTTTTAACCCAAAGGTAGACGAGTTTTGAACCAAATTCATGAGTTTTCAACTAAAAAAGAAAAATTGCCAATCAAAAATTGAATGATTTTTCAACAAGAATGATAGAATATTCCAAAATGGAATAGAAGTTACATTTTCATTAAAAAAAAACAACTAATTTTAAACCAAAAAGATGAATTTTCAACTAAAATGGTAAATATTTAACTAGCAAAAAAAAAAAATGTAAAAGTTAAATTTTTGTTTAAAAAAATTTGTGTTCCACCGGAAAACAAGAAAAAAATGTCTACGAAAATAATGAATTTAAAAAAAATGATAAATCATAATAATAAAACAGCTTAACTATCAACAAAGTTGGTTTCTTTTCAGCTAAAATAATGAATGTTCTAATAAAATGACAACATTTAACTCGAACACTTGAATATTTAACTTAAAGATAAAATTTCAAAAAAGAAGATTAATTTTCTACAAAAAAGAACGAATTTTCAACAAAATTCATAAAATTTCAACCGGATACCTGAAATTTTTACTAGAAATGATCAATTTTTAATCAAAAAAAGAAGAGTTAAATTTTCATTTATATTTTTTTGAATATAAAAAAAAACGAATTTTCAGAAAAATAGTTAAATACAGTAACATCAAACTACGTTAACAAATGAAAAATCATCTTTTGGAGGTCTTCAAATCTGCTGAAATTCTCTAAAAATTTCCTTAAATTCCTTAAAATCATTTGAATATAATTGATTTCCTTTTGAAATAGTACAATTTAAACGATTTAACTTCGAAACTAAACAATTTTTAATGTATCAATTTATAAATATTCAAGTTAAACTGTTTTTAATTTTAAATTTTTCACCTTAGAAATTGATTAAATGAAATTCTCAATTTTCTAACTCTTTCATTTTGAAAAAATGAAATTTTGAGTGTTAATTAATTGAAAATAGATCGACAATATTAAAAAATATGAATCTTGTAGAATCCTTGAAATTTTCACTAAAATCAAGTAAGATCCTGAAGAAAATTCAAAAATTTTGTAATATTTTTTACAATTCTTTAAAAAATGCTGAAATCATGCAAATTTCTTAAATTCTTTAATATTTTCTGAAATTCCTTAAAATTTTTTACAATACCCTGAAAGCTTTGAAATCCGTTGAAATCCAGTGAAATCTATTAAAAAATCTTAAATTCCTTAATATTTAAAAATTTTTCAGCTTCTGAAAAGATCTAAAGTTCCTTAAATCTGACGAAATCCCTTAAAAAAGTTTATATCTTTGAAATTCTGTGAGACCCATTTAGAATCCCTTGAATCCCAGTTAAATTTTCAGTTAAAAAAATTAATTTTCAAACCAAACAAAAAAATTTAATCCAAATAATTAAATTGTCAAACAAAGAAATGAATTTTCTAGTAAAAAAATTAACTTTCAACTGAAAAAGATCCATTTTCAACAAATATTAAACAATAAAATTTTCAGTTCAAACAATTAATTTTCTATTTTTTTAAAATGTTCAATAAAAAAAATTCACTTTCGACCAAGAAAAAAAACTAATTTTTAACAAAATAGTAGAATTTTCTACCAAAACAGTAAAATTTTTAATAAGCAAATATGCAATTTTAGGAAGAAATTTAATTTTCAACCATATAGTTGAATTTTTAACGAAAAAGATTAATTTTTTTAATAAAAAAGTCTTTTACAAAAAAAATAATTTTGAACTAAAATTAAAATAGTTAAATTTTCAGTTGAAAACCTTAATTTTCAAGCAATTATAAACAAGAATTTTGACAAAAATAGATAAATATGCAAATAAATAAATAAATCTTCAACCAGGATTAAATTTCTAGCAAGAAAGGACGATTTTTAATTTGATATTTTTGAATTTAGAATGTGTTTCAATGAAATTTCCGATTTTCTAACGCATGCAATTTGAAATAATGAAATTTTGAGTGATAATTAATTAAAAATGTATCGATAGTATTAAAAAATATGAATCTTGTGGAATGCTTGAAATTCTCAATAAAATCGAATAAAATCCTAAAGAACATTTTAAAATATGTAATATTTTTCAAAATTCCTTTTAAAATGCTGAAATCATGCAAATTTCTTTAATTCTTTAATATTACCTGAAATTCCTTAAAATTTTTTACAATACCCTAAAAGCTTCCTTAATATTAAAAATTTGTTCATCTCGGAATATTTTAAAATATACTCTATTCTTTAAAATCCTTTAAAATTTTTAAAGATCCTTAAATCTGAGGAAATCCCTCTAAAATATTTAAATAATTGAAATCCTAAGAAATCAGATAAAATCTGATCATCAGTGTCATGTTGCGAGCCCGAGTCCTGTAATTTAATTTAAAAATGAGAAAACTTACGTTGTACAAAAGGCTTTTAGTCGGTATGTCATAAAATTGAACAAATCCGGTTCGACTGTTCAATACAAGACTGCCAGTTCGAGGATCCACAATTAAACCAGCCGGAAACAAATTTTTATCAGAACTTACAACTCCCCAGGTAAATTTTTGGATCACGGATGTAAATTTTAGTTGAGGATTTACAACCGAAATACCTGTGGAATTAAAATGGTTTATTTAAACAATATCTGGGTCAACATCAAATATATTCAATTTGAATTTTAAACAAAAACATTAATTTTCTGCAAAAAAAAGAGAATTTTATAACTAAATACACGAATTTTTAACCCATTAGTTAAACTGCCAGCTAAAACAAATAATTTATCAAGAAAAAAAGGGATGGTCAAATTATCAGTTTAAAAAATTAATTTTCAATAGAAAACAATTTTTTAACAAAATGGTTAATTTTTAAGCCAAAAAGATGAATTTTCGAATGAAAAAGATCGATTTTCAAACAAAGAAATGAATTTTCTAAAAAAAAATCAATTTTCAACAAAAATTAAACAATTCAATTTTCAGTTGAATCAATTAATTTTCAATTAAAAAAAAGTTCAACCAAAAAAATTCACTGCAACAGTTAAATATTCACTAAAAAAATCATTTTCAACCAAAAATGAAACGAATTTTTAACAAAAAAGTTAATTTTTAACACAAGGTTTTAATTTCATACAAAATCAGTTAAATTTTTAACCCGCAAAATTGAATTTATAGGAAAAACATTGATTATCAACCGAATAATTGAATTTCTAAATAAAAAGATAAATTTTCAAAAAAAAAAAAAAATAATTTTATAAAACAAAAACCGAATTTTACAACTTAATACACGAATTTTTAATTTGTTTAAAAAAATGTGTAATAAAAAAAATTCTCAACAAAATAGTTGAATTTTCAAATAAAAAATATAAATTTTCACTAAAAATGGAACAGTTAAATATTCACTGAAGAAAATCATTTTGAACCTAAAGCAAAACGAATTTTTAACAAAAAAGTTATTTTTTAACACAAGGCTTTAATTTTATACAACGACCGTTTCAGTTTTAACCCGCAAATATGAATTTTTAAGAAAAAAGTTAATGATCAACGAAATAGTTGAATTTCTAACTAAAAAGATAAATTTTCAAATAACAAAATTAATTTTCTGCAAAAAAAGGGAATTTTACAACTAAATACACGAATTTTTAACCCATTAGTTAAACTGCCAACTAAAACAGATAAATTATTAAAGAAAAAAAACCGAATGGTTCAATTGTCAGTTTAAAAAATTAATTATCAATATAGAACAATTAGAAATTTTTTTTTAATTTTTCAACCAAAAAGATGAATTTTCGAATTAAAAATATCAACTTTCAACAAAAATGAAACAATAAAATTTACAGTTAAAACAATTAATGGTCAATTTTAAAAAAAGGTTCAATAAAAAAAATTTATTTAAAAAAAATAAATTGTCAACAAAATACTTGAATTTTCAACTGAAAATTTTTTTTCACTAAAAATGGAACAGTTGAATATTCACTAAAAGAAAATATTTCAACCAAAAACGAAACGAATTTTTATCAAAAAAGTTATCTTAAAAAAAAAGCGTTTAATTTTATACCAAAAAAGTTAAATTTGTAACCCGAAAATATGAATTTTAAAGAAAAAAGTTGATTATCAACCAAATAGTTAAAATTTTAACTAAAAAATAAGTTTTCTAATAAAAACGACGAATTTTTAACAAAATACATCAAATTTTCAACAAAAACAAATAATTTTTAAACATATAATGGAAAAGTCAAATTTTCAGTTAAAAAAATTAATTTCCAAACAAGACAAAAAAATGTCATCGAAATAATTAAATTTTCAAACAAAGAAATTAATTTTCAACTGAAAAAGATCCATTTTCAACCAAAATTAAACAATTCAATTTTCAGTTTAAACAATTAATTTTCAATTTAAAAAAATGTTCAATCAAAAAATTCAGTTAAAAAAAATGAATTGCCAACAAAATGGTTGAATTTTCAACTAAAATAAAATTTTCACTAAAAACGGAAGAGTTAAATATTCATAAAAAAATTAATTTTCAACTAAAAACGAAACGAATTGTTAACAAAAAAGTTATCTTTAAACAAAATGGTTTAATTTTATACCAACAGAAGTTGAATTTCTAACCCGCAAAAATGTATTTTTTAGGAAAAAAACCGAATGGTTCAATTGTCAGTTTAAAAACTTAATTTTCAATAGAAAACCATTTTTGAACCAAAAAGATGATTTTTCGAATAAAAAAGATCAATTTTCAGCGAAAATGAAAAAAAAATTTACAGTTAAAACAATTAATTTTCAATTTTAAAAAAAGTTCAATAAAAAAATTCATGTCAAAAAAATAAATTGTCAGCAAAATAGTTAAATTTTCAACTGAAAAAAATTTGCACTAAAACTGGAACAGTTAAATTTTTACTAACAAAAATTAATTTTCACCAAAAAACAAAACGAATTTTTAACAAAAAATTTATCTTTAAACAAAAGGGTTTAATGTTATACCAAAATAGTTAAATTTTTAACCCGCAAAAATAAATTTAAAAAAAGTTGATTATCAACCAAATATATGAATTTTTAAATAAAATTATAAGTTTTTTTAAACAAATAATGTAACAATCAAATTTTCATTAAAAAAAAATTATTTTCCAAACAAAACAAAAAATTTCATCAAAATAATTGAATTTTAAAATAAAAAAATTAATTTTCTCACAAAAAAATGAATTTTCAACTGGAAAAGATCCATTTCCCACCAAAATTACACAATTCAGTTTTCAGTTCAAAAAATTAAGTTTTAATAAAAAAAATGTTCAATCGAAAAAATTCACTTACCACCAAGAAAAAAAATTAATTTTTAACAGAATAGTTGAATTTCCAAATCAAATAGTTGATTTTTCAATGAAAAATATACATTTTTACCAAAAATGTAACAGTTAAATATTCACAAAAAAAATAATAATTTTCAACGAAAAACATAACGCATTTTTAGTATTAAAGTAAATTTTTAACAAAAGAGTTGAATTTTCTACCAAAGGAGTTAAATTTTTAATCCCAAAATATGCAGTTTTAGAAAAAAAAGTTAATTCACAACCAAATAGTTGGATTTTTAACGAAAAAATATACATTTTCTAACAAAAAAGAAGAATTTTTAATAAAATACATCGATTTTCAACTAAAACAGAAATGTTTCGACTAAAAATTAAACACAAATTTTCAACTAAATAATAATTATTTTCAACAAAATAATTAAATTTTCACCTGAACAGATTAATTTTTGTATAAAAAAAGTCTTTAACAAAAAAATAATTTTGAACTAAAAATGAAATAGTTAAATTTTCAGTTGAAGACATTAATTTTCAAGCAAAAATAAACAAGAATTTTTATAAAATAGTTAAATATGCAAATAAATAAATCTTCAACCAAGATTAAATTTCTAGCAAGAAAGGACGATTTTTTAACGAAATAAATCAATTTCCAAGTAAAAAAGATCATTTTTCAATAAACTAGATTAATTTTTAACCAAACAGTTGCACTTTTATCTAAAAAATATCAATTTTCACCTAAAAATGAAATGATTAAATTTTCGAATGAAACGATAAAACTTCAATAAAATACATGATTTTGCAACAAATTAAAATTAGTCAAATAAAAATGTTGAATTTTCAAACCAAAAGAACAAACTTTTTATAAAAAAAAAGAAAGATTCTTGTTAACGAAAAAGGATTTTGATTTTAATTTAAATAAAAACACTTCAGGGCACATTTAAATATTACGTAAAATTAAAAAGGAGGGCGGGATCGTATTTGATTGGTCGACCTGATTACTTAACATTTTTTATTTATGAATATTTTCCACCATCAATTTTGTATATTAAAATTTTTAAATAAATAATTTTACTTCGTGATAAAATTTATTTCTAAATTTTATGATTTTTTTTTGAAAAATTCGAGAAAAAACACTTGAAAGCTTTTTTAATAATTATGAAAGATTTTAGGAAATTAAATTTTTCAAGATTTCTGGAAAAGTTTTAAGTGGTTTAGTTTTTATTTTAAAAGAATAATTTTAAGTTTTTAATAATTTAAAATGCGTGGAAAAAGAATACAGAAGACTTTGAGACCATTTTTTTAATTTTTCAGGACTTAGTCATATTTTAGGTAAACTGGATTTTACAGGGTGCTAAGAAAATAAAATGTTCTGAAGATTCACGGAAAAATGTGAAATTATTGTTTTGTAATGAATTCTAAGAGAAATATAAAAAAGATTACGAAAATTTTAAATTTATTTCCTAAAATTTTTAAAAAGAGTATGAAAGATTTTAAAGAATTTTTTTACATTTTTACCCATATTACATTATTTACCAAAAAAATTTGAGTAAGTTTAGGAGATGGTCAGAGGTATTTTTCCTAGGAAAAATTAGAATGAATTTTTTATTTGAAAATTTAATTGGAAGAGATTATTTCAAAAGATTTAAAAAATTGTAAAAAAGCAATTGACAGATTTTAATGCAATTTTACTGATTAAAGAAAAAATGCAGATAAAATTTCAATGATTTTTAAAGATTAAAAGGTTTAGAAAGTGTGAAAAGATGAGAAAAGAATTTTCTTACGATTCGTTTGAAAATATAATTAATTTTTCATTTGGAAAAAATGAACTATAAGAGAAAATTAAAAAAAAGTGTTTTAAAATTTCGAACGATTTTCTAAAAATTTTAAAGAAATTAAAAAAATTGAAAAGAATTTTAAACTTGAAAAGATTTTCAGAAATTTAGATTGTTAAAGATTAAAAAAAAACTTTAGAAGCCTTACAAGAATTTCGTAAGGTTTCAAGAGAATAAACAAACTTATAATACTTATTTTCTTATTCTCAATATTTATAATTTAATTTCAGCTCGAATTTAAGTTTTCAAACTATTTTAACAAATAAATATTTATTAAAAATTTATATAATGCATTATTTTTTATGATATTGAAAAAAGTTTTAAATTGACAAATTTTCATTTGTATAAAAAAAAATATTGAAAAAGCATTCAGTATTACATAAAAATATTGTTTTTTTTTTATTTTTAAATCAGCTTACGTAATTTTTGGATGACAACTTACCATTATCCAGAGTAGAAACAGCAATGTAAATGTTTTCTGGGGCAATAGTAATGTGTTTGATGGGCGCTGGCAAACGTGGTAAAAAGGCTTTATTTTGCGGATTGGAAAGAGTCCATTTTACTAAAACACATTCTCCGCCTCCTGTGTACATGTGACCACCTGTCGATAATTAATTAAAATAAGAAAAATTAATAATTTTAATGAAGCACGCAATTATTCAAGTTTTAAAATAATCCATGGAAGAAAATTTTCAGTATATAAGAAGTTACAGAAAGTGTAATAAAAATTGCTAAGAAAATTAATTTTATCCTGAAAAAATGAATTTGACAACCAAATCGCTAAATTTTCAACCAAGAAGATTAAGTTTTGACTGTAATAGATCAATTTTCAATCAAAAATTCAATAGTTATATTATCAGTTTGAAAAATTAATGTTTAATTAAAAAACGAATTTTCAACAAAATCGTTAAATTTTCAGCAACATGAATTTTCAACTGAAAAAGATCAATTTTTAACTAAATAGTTACATTTTAAAGTAAAAAAGATAAATGTTCGCCCAAAAATGGGATAATGGAATTTTTAGTGAAAAAATGAATTTTCAACAAAATATTAAAATTTATAACCAAATAGTAGAATTTGGAACTAACATGGCGAATCTTCAATAGAATACCTGAGTTTTCAAAAAAATTGTTTTAAATTTATAACTAAAAAAAAAAAAAAAAAATGGCAGCCAAAAAGACAATTTATTCAAAAACATTTGTATTTTTAACACGTAAAAAATATAAATTTTCGAGAAAAAAGATAATCTCCAACTAAATAGTTACATTTTCAACTAAAAAATACAATTTTTCAACCAAAAATGATCAATTTTCAATAAAAATAAAACAGTTCAATTTTCAGTTAAAAAAATAAATGAAAAAAAAAACGATTTTCAACAAAATAGGTCAATTTTTACCAAATAGTTACGTTTTTAACTGATAAATCTAATTTTTAAACCCAAAAAATGAAAGATATAGTTCACCAAAAAAATTATTCCTAAATTTTCAATCAGAAAAACTATTTTCAACTAAAAAAAAAAAAACAAACAAATTTTTGAATTTATAAACCAAATACTTGAATTTTCAACTAAAAAAAAAAAATAATTTCGCCAAAAATGAAGCAGCTTTAAACAAAAATGTTAATGTCCAAGAAAATATTTAAATTTCCAACTAAAAAGACAAATTTCCAACTAAAAATGAAATGGTTACATTTTCAATAAACAAATTAATGAAATTAAAAAAAAAGAAATTTCAAAAAGATATTTAAATTTGCAACCAAATAAATAATTAAATTTTTAACTAAAATTGAGAATCTTCAATAAAAAAAGATGCGCTTTCACGAAAAAATAGAAGTTAAATTTTCAGTAAAAATATATTTTCAACCAAAAAAAAAAAAAGAAAATAAAAACGAATTTTCGACTAAAAAATTACAGTATCGCTAAAAATGAAGTAGTTAAGTAATCAGTTACCAAATCTATTTTAAAACAAAAAAGAATCTAATTTTAAAAAAAAAAGTTCATTTTTAATCAGAGTTGAATTTTTTATGAAAACAGATTTTTCAGTCGATATAGAAAAAAAAATTCAACCAAATGAATGCATTTTTAAACCAAGAAAATTAATTTTCTACAAAACAGTTGATTTTATAACCCGCAAATAAGAACGTTCAAGAAAAAAAAGTTAATTTTTAACCAAATTGTTCAATTTTCCACTAAAAAAAATCTATTTTAAAACAAAAAATATAACAGTTCAATTTTCAGTAAAAAATGAGTTTGTAATGAAAGAATCGATTTTTCAACAAAATTGTTAAATTTACAACCAAATAGTCAAATTTTTGACTAAAATTGTGCAATTTTAATCAAATAAATGAGCTTTAAAAGAAATAGTTACCAGAAGAAAAGATTTTCAACAAGAAAGTTAATTTTTAATAAAAGAGTTCAATTTTCTACCAAAACAGATTTTTAAGTCGATATAGAACCAAAATTTCAACCAAATTGATGAGTTTGAGGCCAAAAAGACCAATTTTCAACAAAACAGTTGATTTTTTGACCCGCAAATAACACTGTTCAAAAAATTTTTTTCAACCAAATAGTTAACTTTTTCACTAAAAAAAAGTTTTCAATTTAAAAATCGATTTTTTAACAAAATTGTTAAATTTACAGGCAAATAGTGAAATTCTCAAATAAAATAGTGCAATCTTAATAAAATACCAGGGTTTTCAAAGGAAAAGTGAAATTTTTATATAAGAAAAAAGTAAATTTTCACAAAAAAAAAAAAAAAATTAAAAAAATGTTTGGAAAAAAAAACAATATTTCTAACTGAAAAAAAACAATGTTTGTAACAAAATTAATGATTTTATAACTAAATAGTTGAATTTTCAATTAAAAAAACAAATAAATTTTTGCCAAAAATGAAACAGTTAAATATTCATTTACAAAAAAAAAACGAATTTTCAACAAGGAAGTTGATTTTTAACAAAAGAATTCAATTTTCTACAAAAACAGATTTTTAAGATGATACAGAACAAAATTTCAACTAAATTGATGAATTTTTTAACAAAAAAGACCAATTTTCTACAAAACAATTGAATTTTCAAACAATGGTAGATGGATTTTTTTAACTGATTAAAAAAAGTTCATTTTCAACCTTATAGTTAAATATTCAACGAAATAGTTGAATTTTCTATCAAATTCTTGAAATTCCAAGCCGAATGTTCTGCAAAAAAAGTTGACTTTTAAACCAAATACTTACAATCTTTACGAAATTATTGTATTTTTATTCAAAGGGGGCGAATTTTCAACAAAATAGTAAAATTTTCAACCCAAAAAAATATGAATTTTTGTCAAAAAAAAATTTTAAACCAAATTTGTGCATTTTTAAGTCAAACAGACGAATTTTCTACAAAATAGTTGAATTTTCTATCAAACCGTCGAATTTTCTAGCAAAAAAAAATTAATTTTTTATCAAAAAGTATGCAAATAAGTTAATTTTCAATCAAATAGATACATTGTCAACAAATAATGGACAATTACATTTTTGGTAAAAAAAAAAAATTAATCTATAACGTAACTAATGAATTTTTAACTAAAATTGTGAATCTTCAACTGAAATAGATTAATTTTAAACCAAAAAAAATGAGTTTCAAACTAAAAAAAATTAATCTTCAACTGAAATAATTGGATTTTTAACAGCAACAAAAATTAATTTGTACTTGAGACTACAAATTGTCAATCAATACTGAAATAATTAAGTTTCAAGTTGAAAAATTAAATGTTTAACCAAAAAAGACGTATTTTGAACTGAAAAATATCATTTTTCAACAGAAAAATTAAATAATTAAATTTGTAGTCAAAAAATAAATGTGCAACCAAAGAGATTAATTTTTAACTAAAATTATGGAACATTCAACTGGAATAATAGTTATATTTTCAGTAAGAAAAAAAACAACAATTTTCAACCAGAAAATAAACAAATTTTCAACCAAAAAAATCAATTTCCAATTAAAATAATTAATCATCAACCAAAAAAATTAATTTTCATCAAAAGAGTTTAACTTTCAACAAATTCATTTTATTTTCAACCTGAAAGGTGATTTTTCAATTAAAGAAATAAATATTTAACTGAAATACTTGAATTTTAACAGAAAAAAATTTTTTTTTAAAGGAGATTTACTTTAAAAAAAGATCATTTTCTAACAAAAAAATGGATTTTTTCACAAAATATGTGAATTTTCAACGAAATAGTTGAATTTTTAATTAAAAAAAGATGAATTTTCAACTGAAAAAACTATTAACTTTTAACTGGAGAATTTTAAACCAAAAAAAAGAGTTTCAACTAAATAAATAAATTTTTTAACAAAATTATCCAAATAAAAGTACTAATTTAATAAAGCACAAAACAATTCAAGTTTTGAAATCAATTTCGCAGGAAAAATTTCAATATATCCTAAGTTACAAAGCGTACAATAAAATTGTTTTTTTTTTACCTGATTTACTAAAAGCTATAATAGTAACTGGTAAAGTGTGCCAGTGATATACTGTCTCAACTGGTCTCTGGCTCAAATTTTTGTATAAAACAACTCGACCACTCGAATCGCCCACGGCAACACATTGGTCATCCGGATGGCCAGCGACACACGTAATTCTTCTACTAATTCTATGCCTGTTTAAAAAAATTCATGAAATTGATATGAGCATTTATTATTAATTTAATAATAAATCGAATTTTTTCCCACTCAACTATTATTCAAGAACTTACACTTTCATAGATAAATTCTTCGCTGGATCTAGTCTGAAAACTGTGATTTCTTGTCCTACAGCAATCAGATTGTCTCCATAATTTCCAACAATGTCAATATAATATACACTAGCCATTCCTCTAGAATATTTAACACAAGATTTACATTTTTTATAACAATTTTTAAAAAAACTGTAGATTTGTTCATTTTAATTTAGAGTGTCTACTCAAATCCTTCAAACAAATTCTCTGACAATTCGAGGGTTTTTTTATGTATCTCAAGGGTTTCTTGAATTTTCAATGCAAATGTTAATTTTCAACCAAATAGTTGAATTTTAAACTAAAAATGATCAATTTTCAACAAACATTGGAATTGTTAAATTTTCAATTCACAATATTAACTTTCAAGCAAAAACACGAGTTTTCTAGAAAATAGTTAAATTTTTAACCAAAGAAATAAAATCTTTAATTTATAAGATTAATTTTTATTAAAGCACT
This sequence comes from Belonocnema kinseyi, assembly GCF_010883055.1. Lineage (NCBI taxonomy): Eukaryota > Metazoa > Arthropoda > Insecta > Hymenoptera > Cynipidae > Belonocnema > Belonocnema kinseyi. The sequence continues at coordinate 167,911,289 of NC_046658.1, read as the reverse complement.
TCAGCCTTCAAACAAGAAGGTTAAATTATTCTCCCAAAAGACAAATTTTAAACAAAATACAAAATAAAAGAAATTACTTTTCAATTAAAATTATGAATCATCAACGAAAAATGACTTTTTCATATGTGAGTTTAACTTTTAACTGAGCAGTTAAATTTATAAACAAAAAGATTAATTTTATAACGAGAATACAAATTTTCAACAATAAAAAAGTTATATTTTCAACAAAATTAAAAAAATAGATTAATTTTTATTTCAGAACATAAATTTTAAACGAAAAAGATATATTTTCAATTAAAATGATGGAATGTTCAACTTGATTAGTTAATAAGATTAATATTAAACAAAAAGATTAATTTTATACCGAAAATACAAATTTTCAACTAAATAGTTGAATTTTCAACAAAAAAATATAAATTTTCAACCTAACAGTTGAATAGTTTAATTTTGAAATAAAACATAAATTTTCAATTTAATTAGTTAATACAAATAATATTAAACAACAAAAAACGAATTTTCAACAAAAAAGGACAATTTTCAAGAAAAGAGATTATTTTTCAATTAAAATAATCGTTGAATTTTAAATCAAGAAGATAAATTGTGTGAAAAAAAACAACAAATTTCAAATAAAGTACATTAATTTTCAACTAAATAGTAAAAGTTGCAACTAAAAAAGATAAATTTTCAACCATAAAAGATCCATTTTGAACCAAGTAGTTGAATTTTCATCTAAAAAAGATAAGTTCTAAACAAACAATAGAATAATAAAATTTTCAAACTAAATTATATATTTTCAACCAACTATTCGAATTTTCAACTAAAAAAGTAATTATTACGAAAAATGATCCATACGATAAATTTTAAACCAAAATTCGAATTGTTGAAGTTTAAAAAAACTATTAATTTTCAAGGAAAAAACTAGTTTATTACAAAATATTTAAATTTTCAATCAAAGAAATAAATCTTCAACTAATAAAATTAATTTTTAACAAAGCAGTTCAACTGTCAACCAACAAGATTAATTTTTTTATCAAAAAGACGAATTTTCCACCAAATTAAAAAAACGAAAGAGTTTACTTTCCAATTAAAATAATGAATCATCACCAAAAAAATTATTTTTTCATAAATGAGTTTAATTTTTAACTAAGCAGCTAAATTTGTAAAAAAGAGATTAATTTTATAACTAAAAAAACAAATTTTAAAGAATAAAAGTTAAATTTTTAACCAAATTAAAAATCTAGTTTAACTTTTAATTCAAAACATTAATTTTCAATTTGATAAGTTCATAAAAATAAAATTAAATAAGAAAAAACGAATTTTCAACAAAAAAGGACAATTTTCAACAAAAGAGATTACAACAAAATTTCAACAAAGTACATTAATTTTTAACTAAATAGTTTAAGTTTCAACTAAAAACACAAATTTTCAACAAACAATAGAATAGTAAAATTTTCAAACTAAATTATAGATTTTCAACTAAAATAATGAATTTTCGACTAGAATAGTTTAATTTTAATCCAAAAAGATAAATTTTCTACCAAAAAAGACGAATTTTCATCAAAATACATGAAATTGCAACCAACTATTCGAATTTTCAACTAAAAAAGATCATTTTCAACGAAAAATTATCCAAACGATAAATTTTAAACCAAAATTGGAATTGTTAAATTTTTTTAAAAATATTAATTTTCAGGGGAAAAACGAATTTTCTACAAAATATTTAAATATTCAACCAAAGAAATAAATCTTCAACTAATAAAATTAATTTTTAACAAAGCAGTTTAACTATCATCCAAGAAGATTAAGATTAGGATTTGTAAACAAAAATATTAATTTTATAGCGAAAATACCAACATTCAACTAAATAGTTGAATTTAAAAAAAAAAAAGATAAATTTTTAACCAAAATTGAAATAGTTAGATTTTTAAACGAATGAATTTTCAACAAAGTATATGAATTTTTAAATAAAAAAGATAAATATTCAACTAAAAATGGAAGATGTTAATTTTAAAACAAAAAGATGAATTTTTTACCAAAAAAGATCAAATTTTCAAATAAATAATTAAAATTTCAAAAACAAAAGATCAATTTTCAAGCAAAAATGGCATAGTTAAATTTTCAAAAAAGTGATAAATGTGCAACTAAAATTATGAATTTTAAAATGTAAGTTGAGTTTTAAATAAAAAAGATAATTTTCAAGAAAAGACGAATTAAAAAAAAAGATCAATTTTCAAAAAAATAGTTGAATTTTAAATAACAAAGATTTTACTAAAAAAGACGAATTTTCAAATAAAAATGATCAATACGATAAATTTTGAACAAAATTGGAATTGTCAAATTAAAAAAAAAATTATTTTTTAGGCAAAGAAGCGAATTTTCTATAAAAATGTTAAATTTTCAACCAAAGAAATAAATCTTCAACTAATAAAATTAATTTTTAACAAAGCAGTTCAAGTTCCGATCAAGAATTTTCAACCTAATAGTTGAATAGTTTAGTTTTTAATTAAAAACATTAATTTATAAATGAAGAGATGGATTTTCAATTAAAATTATGAAATATTCAACTGGATTAGTTAATAAAATTAATACTAAACAAAAAGAAAAAATGGATTTTCAACACAAAAGGACAATTTTCAACAAAAGAGATTACTTTTAATTTAAAATAATTAATCATGAACACAAAAATGACTTTTTAATAAATTGGTTCAACTTTTAAGCAAGCACTAAAGTTTCTAACCAAAAAAATCTATTATTAAAAAAAATGGAATTGTTGAATTTTCAACTAAAAAAGATACATTTTGAACCGAAACTGGAAAACTTAAATTTTCAACAAAACTAAAATTTTCAGCTAAAAATGGCAATTTTCAACCAAACTGAAAAAATAGTTTAATTTTTAATTCAAGCCATTAATTTTTAACAAGAGGTGATTTTTTAATTTAAATAATGCAATATTCAACTTTCTTAGTTGATAAAATTAATTTTCAACAAAAAGAAAAAACGAATTTTCAACAAAAAAGTTTAATTTTAAACAAAAGAGATTAGTTATCAATTAAAATAATGAATCATGAAATAAAAACTAAATTTTTAAATAAATTGGTTTAAATTTGAACCAAGTCGGTGAATTTTCAAATAAAAGATAAATTTTCTACCAAAAGAGACGAATTTTTAACGAAAAAGATAAATATTCAACCAAAAATAGAATATTTATTTTCCAAACAAAATGATAAATTTTCAACTTAAATGATGAACCTCCAACTGCATTCGTTGAATTTTAAATCAAGCAGATAAATTGTCATAAAAATTTTTTTTCAACTCAAAAAGATCAATTTTCAACCATAAAAGATCTATTTTGAACCAAATAGTTGAATTTTCAACTAAAAAATATACATTTTCAACAAAAAATAGAATAGTAAAATTTTCAAAGAAAATGATAGTTTTTCAACTATAATCATGATTATTCCACTAGAATAACTCAAGTTTCAATTAAAAAAATTAATTTTTAATCAACTAAAAAAGAATAATTTTCAACCAAAAATGTAAAATTTATATTTTCAGTTCAAAATTTTATTTAAAAAAAACAATGAATTTTAAACAAAATAGTTAAATATTCGCACAAATAAATTAATTTTCAACAAAATACATCAATTTTCAACAAAAAAATATACATTTTTAACCAAAGATTTAAGAGTTTAATTTTTTTACATTTGATTTTTTCAACGAAAGAGATAAATTTTCAACAAAAATTATCAAATATGCAACTGCGTTAGTTTAAAAAATTAATTTAAAGAAGAAAGAAAAAAAAATTCAACCAAAAAAGTGCATTTTCAGATAAAAATGTAATAGTTTGCTAGAGAAAGAGATGAATTTTCAACTAAACTGATGGAATATTTAATTGAAATAGTTGAAAAAATATTAATTTTGAAAAAAAAAAAAATTGTCAACAAAAGATTAGTTTTCAATTGAAATAATGCATGTTTAAACAAAAGAAAAAATTAATTGTTTACGTGAGAGTTTAAGTTTCAACCAAGCAGCTGAATTTACAATAAAAAAAAAACGTATTTTCAACTAAACTGATGAATCTTAAACTAAAATGATGAAACTTTAACCTAAATAATTGAATTTTCAACCAACAATTGAATAGTTTAATTTTTATATATTTTATATTTTCAACAAAAGAAATGAATTTTCAACTAAAAATGTATTATCATAAAGATGTATTTTCAACCTAAAAAGATTACTTTTGCATCAAAAAGGACGAATTTTCATCAAATCACATCTTTCTTTAAACAAAAAGTTAAATTTTTCACTAAATAAAAAAAAAATAATAATTTTACAGCCAAAAAGAGAATACTTAAATTCCAAGTTAAAAAAATTAATTTCAAACCCCCCCAAAAAACAGAATTTTCTACAAAAACTTTAAATCCAATAATATACCGTTACTTTTTCAAATAAAAAAAAAAAATATTTAATTTTACATAATAATTTAGACACGCTCTCAAAAAATTCCTACACTTAAAAAAAATTCATGACATTTCCAGGTTTTTCCAGGTGAGTAGACACCATGAAATAAAAATAAAATGTATTTTATTTTAATGATACAATCGTACTTACTTGATTTCTTTTGACATAATACAAGTCCCATGCGTTAAATGGTAGACAGCTAAATAAATGTTTCCGGATTGCCCGAGCGTGTAACTAATAAGAGCGTGCTGAACCGGTTTTCCTTTTGTATTTTTGTACTTTAGAATGTGAAAGAACTTCATTTTTAATTCCTTCTTGTTATTGTATTTGATATCCAAATTCTAATATAGAAAAATAAAAAAATATTCAAAAATAATTAATGAAACACGGACCAGGATGACGATTCATGGAACTATTTCCAATTCCAGGTCACTTTCAGGGGTTTCCAGGTAAAGTACTTTTGTTGCGCTCAAAGGGTAAAAAATTTGGGATAAATTCAGAAGATTTCAGAGCAATTCAAGTTACATTTAAAAGAATTCAAATGAATTGAAAATTTTGGTTAAAAATCCATTGATTTCCGTGAAACTGGAATAAATTGAGAGGAATTTAAGGTAAAAGAGAGGAATTCGATGAAATTCATAAAAATTCAAGGTGAAATAGAAAAAAATGAAATGAATTTAAAACGATTTGAAAAAACTTCATTGAATTCAGTAAATTTGAAATAAGGTTGCAAAAATGCAAGGGAATTCAAATAATTTAATGAAGTGCTTAATAATTCAAGATGAGGTTAATAAACTTTAGGATCAATTAAATAAAAACTCGTAAAATTTAAAAAAATTCACTGAATTAAGAAGAAATGTGTGAATTTATAAGGATTTAAGGGCATGTGACACAGCTAAATACCTATATTACCGACCACAGTTTTCCAGTTCACTGAATGTTTTTTTGAACCTAAGAACTTTTTTTGTAAATAAAATATCGAGCTGAAACTTTGGGAAATGTATTAGAGTACAATAAAGTACGTTTAGGTACTGCATTTTGGTAGGAACTTCACTGAAAATTATTTCATCTTTTTTCTGAACTTCGACATTTTTTGATGGTTCGAACTTTTTTTATAATTAAAATATCGTTCTCAAACTTTAAACAATGCAAGAGCCGAAAGAAAACTACGTTTAAGTACAAAGCTTAATAATAATAGATGTAAAAAAATATATTTCAACAATCAATTCCAACGGCATCAGCCGGTAACGTTGTACACGAAAATACGAACCCTCTAGAGCCTCGTCTAGTGGCCGCTAGGTTTCCTATTTTAGTGTACAACGTTACCGGCTGATGCCATTGGAATTGATTGTTAAAATTTTTTTTTACATCTTTTATTATTAAGCTTTGTACTTAAACGTAGTTTTCTTTCGGCTCTTGCATTTCTCAAAGTTTAAGACCGATATTTTATGTATAAATAAAGTTCGAACGTTCAAAAAATGTTGAGGTTCAGAAAAAAGATGAAATAATTTTCAGTGAAGTTCCTACCAAAATGCAGTACCTAAACGTACTTTATTGTACACTAATACATTTCCCAAAGTTTCAGCTCGATATTTTATTTACAAAAAAAGTTCTTAGGTTCAAAAAAACATTCAGTGAACTGAAAAACTGTGGTCGGTAATATAGGTATTTAGCTGTGTCACATGCCCTTAGGTAAATTAAAAAATTGATGATAATTTCAAAGAATTTAAAAGAATTCAGGGTAAGTTCAAAGAAAAAAAATTAAAATATCCTCAAATCTTTTACACCCTACTAAATTCTAACACAAGGAGTGACTAATGTATACAAAACAATTAAAAGTTAAATTCAAAAGAATTCAAATGAATTGGAAAAAGGTTAAAAATCGAAAAATTCCATTGAGTAAAAAAAATTTTGGGAATGGGATAAAATTAATTTAAAAAGAAAGCTGAATTAAAAAAGCAATCAAGTAATTTAAAAATAATTGAAAAATATGGACAAATTAATTGAATTGTGGAGAGTTGAGTAAATATAGAAGAATTCAAAAGAATTTAAAAGGATTTAGAATAAATCAGTAAGAATTCAGGGCGAATTTGAAATCCATTAAAATATTAAAATCCATTCAGATAGTGAAAACCCTTGGAAATCTCTGGAAAGAATTATAAAAATTAACTTCAACCACTTCAAATCCTTTTAAATTACACTAAATTACTGAAATCAATAAAAAAATTTCTTTTTAACCTTTTGAAATAAAATAAATTATTTAAAATCCTACACACTCTTTTGAAAATTTTTAAAGTTCTTGAAAATGCCAAGAAATTAAAAAAAAACCGTTAAAATATTTCAAATCCTTTTATCATTTAATCAACTGGTCCTCACGATCAATTCAGGGTGAATTCCAAATCTTTTCAAACCTTTAAAACTCGACAAAACACCTCACTTCTCATAAATGAAATTATTTTTTTTTAATCCTTGTAATCTTTTAAAATTCCCTAAAATAATTCAAATTAAAAGCTTCTGAAAATGCCTTAGAAGTTTGAAAAATACCCTAATATCTGAAAAATTCCTTAAAATTATTCAGTATGGCCGTTTTAATCCAAGGAAAAAATCCCGATCATTTCCCGGGTTTTTCCCGGTTCGCAAACAATTTAGAATTTTTAACTTTTATAAATTAATGAGTTCAAAGATTCAGACAAAAACTGTAAAAATTTAATCCACGTTATCATTTTCAATACTCTAAATTAAAGAACCAATGAACTTTACATTTTATAAATTATTTTATTTTAAAAAATCCTTAAAAAGCTTCAAAATTTTATTTCAAAATCTTGAGAAATCTAGAAGTTTTTCTTTTAACAATTTTCTAGAAGTTACTTCTTTAGAAAACTTCTAGAAGTTTTTCTTTCTTTTAAAATATTTTTGAACTTAACATGAAATAATAAAACTTAACATAAAATAATTCTTAAAAAGTTTCTAATTTTTTTTTTAATTGGCAAAGATCGACATTTTGCTTTAAATTAAACTGTGGCTATTTGCACCGAAATTTCGGAAGAAATAGCTCAATTTTGTCGGTACAAACTCAGTTTAAATTATTTGAAATTCTTTCAAGTTTTAAATTAATTTTGAATCTTTTCAAAACTTCTAAATACCTTTTAAAAATATTCAAATTTTTTCTACAATTAATAAGTGCTCAATTGTTATTTAAACACCAAGATTCAACAACTTCGTCTAAATGAACAGTCAAATATTGCTGCATATTAATATATTATTCTTTTCTTTCATTAAAATTTTTTTTAATTGAATGGACTAAAAATGGAATATTTTAGACTGAAACAATATTTTATAACAAATATATTATTATGAAGTTATTTTCAAGTAAAAAATATTTTATAAAGTTTTAATCGGACGTTTGCATTTTTTCGATGACTATGATTTTCGAATTGAAACAATTTAATTTTTAACGTTAAAATCTGGAAATTATTAACTTTGAACGGATTTCGAAACGTTTTGTCAAATATATTATTGCTTTCCTTTAATAACTCAAGTATGGATTCTTTTAAAAATAATTTATTTACATTTACAGTTGATAAAATAAAAATGTTTCTTATCAAAAATTTTCATTGAATGATTCAAAATTCCTTCAAATTATTGAAATCTATAAAAAACTTCTCGTAATACTTTGTAACTAGCTTGAAATATTTCAAAGAATTTAAAATAATTTAAAATTATGTAAGAAATATAATTAATGTCAGAGATAAAAAATTATTTATTTATCTTCTATACTTCTTTAAATCTTTTTAATTCATTTCTCCGTTCAAAAACCTTTTCTTTTGAAGTTAAAAAATTTACATTTGAAGTTATAATAAACTGAACTGCAAATTATCACAATTTTTTTTAACTGAACAGTTTTTGAAGTGGAAGATAAATTATTTTAATTCAAAAACATCAAAAATTAATACTTCTTCAATTTTTATTTATACATCACAATTTGTTTAAAAATAGTTTTAAATATTCTCTTACTTTTTTTTATAAATAAAAAATGACTTTGAATTTTTCCAGGCACATGACAAATTTTCTTTATTATTATAAAACTTTTCCTAGAACTTCAAAAGCTTAAAAATTTTTATTTAAAACTTTTCTCTTTTAGAATGAATGATTCGAATTTTTCCTAAAGCTTTTAATCAATTAATTTTCAAAAAAAGAATGGAATTTTCACACAAAAAGATGACTTTTCAAATTAAAAGATTAATTTTCTACGAAAAAGGATGATTTTTAATAAAATACATAAATTTTTCATCTAATAGTTTAATTTTCGACAAAAAATATCAATTTTGAACTAAAAATTAAATTTTTTGCTAAAAAAGGAAATTCAGCTAAAATATTTTTATTCAAATATTCAAAATTTTATTTCAAATTCTTCTCCTTTAAGATGATCTTCATAAATTCTTGTTCATAAAATTTGTTAATCTTTTAAAACATTTCAAAATGCCGAAAAAGCTAGTGCATTTTTTGTTCGAAAAATTAAAAAATCTAGATTATTTTTTTAATTATATGAAATCTTTTTAAGTTTTGAATTATTTTCTTATCTTTTTAAAACTTGCAACCACCTCTTGAACTTATTCAAAGTTTGTCTCAATTAATCATTCTTTAATTGTTATTTTTTCATCAAATTAAAAAAAAATATTTTTAAATATTCTCTTAAGACTTAAAAAAAATTAAAAATCACTTAAAATTTTGCGGAAAATAGTATGAATTTCTTTAAAAATTATTTTGGAACCTTTCAAAATCCTTAAAATATTTCAAAGGTTTATTTCAAAATTTTCTTTTTTAAAACGATTCCATTTCTTTTCTAAACTTCTTAATAAACCCTAATTTTTTTTAAAGGAGTCTAAAACCTTCCAAATTATTTTGTTTAATATTTTGAAATTTTTTTGAAATCTTTTTAAATATTCTCTTAAAATTAATTTTTCAAACTAAAAAATCATTTTTAATTTTCCTAGAAAACGTAATAAAAGTTGTTATTATTTTTCAACCTTTCAAAATGCTTAAAAATCTATTAAATATTTTGCTCAAAACGTTCAAAAATCGACTATTTGTTTAGAATGTTTCAAAACCTTTTTAGGTCTTAAATTATTTTTTAATTCATTTGGCATTATTTAAAAATTGAAAACAATTTATAAAGTTTCAATCAGAAATTTACATTTGCTTAATTACTACGGCTTTCCAACAATATTTTAACAAAAACAGATTTATTTTCAGGAAAAAATGAAACAGCGTGATTTTCAGTTACAAAAATTAATTTTCAACAAGAAGAAAAAAACTAATTTTTAACAAAATAATTATATTTTCAATGAAAAGAATTGAATTTTCGAGCAAAAAGATTAATTTTCAACTAAAAAGACTAATTCTCTATAAAAAAGGCACGAATTTTTAACATAATACATGAATTTTTGACCAATTAATTGTATTTTAACTACAAAATTTCAAATTTTGAATTAAAAATGAAATAGTTAAATTTTTGGTTCAAAAAATTATCATTTAAACAAAAAAATATTGGTTAACAAAATTAATTACACTTTTAAACACGAAAATTGAAATTTCCACTAGGAAGATGAATTTTCTATAGAAAAGAAACGACTTTTTAAAAAAATACATGAATTTTCAATGAAGTATTCAAATTTTTAACTAAAAGTATTAACTATGAAGTTAAAATTTTCAGTAAAAAAAATTTTTCAAAAAAAAAAAAACTAATCAAAACTTTTACATTTGTTCGATTTATAATTGAATTTTATTAAAATTCATAAATTTGTTTAATTACAAAGGATTTCGAATTTAAACAGTTCAAATTTTAACGTTAAAATCTGTAAATTGTTTAATTTCAACAGATTCAGAATCATTCTGTAAAACATATTATTGTTCAATTTTTCGCATTTAAATATAAATTTTCAAAAAAACAGATACATTTTCAGAAAAAATGCAACAATTAAATTTTTAATTTAAAAAATTATTTTTCAAAAAAAAAAAAGATGAATTTTTAATAAAAGACGTGAATTTTTCACCAAATACTTGAATTTTCAACTAAAAAAGAGGAAATTTTCAACTAAAAACGAAATAGTTAAATTTTCAGTTTAAAAAAAAATGTAAAAAAAAAACTAATTTTTTACAAAACAAATTAATGCTCAAAGAAAATAATTGAATTTTAAATTAAAACGATGAGTTTTCAAATACGAAACTTAATTTTCGAAGAAAAAATATTTATTTTTAATCAAATATATGAATTTTCCATCAAATAGTTGAATTTTTAACTAAAAAAATATCAATTTTGAAGTAAAAATGAAATAGTTACATTTTCAGTTAAACAATTAATTTAAAAAGGGCAAATAATAATGTTCAAACAATTGAATTGAATTTTCCACTAAATAGTTGATGTTTCACCTAAAAAATATCAATTTTAAACTAAAAACGAAATAGTTAAATTTTCAGTACAAAAATTAATTTCCAACAAAAAAATTTAATTTCTAATAAAATAATTACATTCAAAATAAATTTCAACTAATCAGATGAATTTCGAACTAAGAAGATTCATTTTCTACGAACAAAGACGAACTTTTCACCAAATAGTTAAAAAAAAAATTGTGACAAAATAATTAGATTTTCAAACAATGAAATAAATGTTTAACCAAAAAGATGAATTTTGAACTAAGTAGATTAATTTTCTGTAAAAATAAGACAAGAATACAAAATACATGACTTTCTCGCCAAATAGTTGAAATTTTAAGAAAAAAAGGCACAAATTTTGAACTAAAAATAAAATAGTTAAATTTTTTGGTAAAAAATTAATTTATAACAAAAAAAATGATGAAAACGCTTACACTTCTTTAACTTCTAAGGCTTTCGATATTGAAACATTTCAATTTTAAAATAAAAATCTGTGAATTGTTTAATTTTGAACAAATTCAGAATTATACTGCAAAAAAAATTATTGTTGAGTTTTTGACATTCGAACTACAGTTCAATTTTCAAAATCATGAAATAATGGATAATTAAAAGTTAATCATCTTAACATTTTTTTGTGAGACATTTTCTAATTCTTAATAGATAAAGCTTTCAAAACCGTATTTTAAAATTCTTTTAACTGAAAATGTACTCTTAAAAATGGAGGCCTAAAAAGGTAATTTTTTATAGCAAAAGATTTTAGAATTGCACATTGTAAACTAAATGTTTTCAAAATTCAAAAAGTCAACAATTGAGCTTCACATTTAAAAAAAATCAAATCAAACTTATTTTAAATTGCATTTTATCAACTGATATTTCAAGAGATTGGATATACTTTTCTTCCAAAAATTTATAAAATTCCCGTTCTTGAAATTAAATTCTACGTTATTTCGAGGTTTTTTCGCAATTTAAAAAATTCAAGGTCAATTCCTGGTCAAAATCGCCACCCTGATAGACTTAATTAATGAAGAACGTGAAAAAATATTTTAATCTGAATAAAAGTTTACCAAGCTCGAGGTGACAAGCCCACTGTAACAATTCCAAAAAGTTAATTGTCCAGTGTTAATGCAGCCAATAATTGTGTCAGAAATATCTGGATGCAAGGCAATTCCAGTTATTCTGCCTTCAGCTGGCTCAAATTCTCGGACAAAATCGCCGGTTTGAGCACTGTATGCTCTAATCGTTTGTTTCCATATTATGAACAAAATTCTGCAAGAAAAACTCATGGTTAAATTCATGAAATAACATAAAAACAGCTCTGTTTAGAAAAATATTTAAGAAAAAAATAAATTATCATTAATTTAATTGATCCGGATTTTCGAAAAAATAAAGAACAATATAATTACAGACTTTAAAGTCCAAACCGCTCTCAAAAGAGAGAAAATAGGATGATTCTATCATGAAAAAAGGGGATGTATAGGGGAGTAAATTCTTTCTGATTAAATAAATTGATGGGTACCATACTGAATGAAATATAAAACGCTTAAGACTTCAAGTCGAAATATACAGGGTGTCTAGCGATCCTTAAGAAAAAATTCAAGGACTTTTGCTATGTTAAGAAATCGTCTTTGTGAAATCTTTGGGAATATTTTTATATCTTTAAAATCCTTGAAAATTTTGAAATCTTTGAAATCATTCAATTCTTTGAAATCTTCGTGAAAATGGTTGAAATCATTAAAATATTTTAAAATTTTGTATAATCTTTGAAATCTTTGTGTAATCTGTTGAAAACTTCTAAACAAATCTTTAAATTAAATCTAAAAATTCTAAACGAATTTGAAATCGTTTAAAATCTTTTAAACAAATTTGAAATCGTTTAAAATGTTTTAAAATGTTTTGAAATCTGGTGTTTTTCGATAAAATATTTGAAATCTTTTAAAATCTTGGTGAAATCTTGAAAATCTTTAAGAAATTTTTAAAATCTTTTTTATTCATTTGAAATTTTTAATCGTTTAAAAACTTTAAAATGTTTTGAAATCTTGGAAATCTTTCAGAAATTTTTAAAATCTTTTTTATTAATTTTAAATTTTAAATCGTTTAAAAACTTTAAAATGTTTTGAAATCTCGTGTAACCATTTTTGAAATCTTTATGACATTTTTTATGAAATCTCTCTTGTGAAATCTTTTAACATTTTGGTAAGATCTTAAAAATCGTTTATCTTTTGTATTCATTTGAAATCATTAAAATAATTGAAATCTTTGTGAAATCTTCTAAAATTTTGGTAAAATACTGGAAATATTTGTGAAACATTTGTATTCACTTAAAATCATTAAAATCTTTCAAATGTTTTAAAATGTGGTGTACTATATCCTTTTTGTAATCTTTGAATTTTAACTTTTTATGAATTTTTTATGAATTCTTTGTGAAATATTTTAAAAATTTCTAAACAAATTTTAAATCATTTAAAATGTTTAAAATGGCTTGAAATTTTCTAAACAAATTTTAAATCGTTTACAAATTTTTAATTTTAACTTTTTATAAAAATTTTATGAAATATTAAAAAAAATTCTAAACAAATTTGAAATTGCTTAAAATGTCTTGAAATTTTCTGAAAAATTTGAAATCGTTTAAAAACATTAAAATGTTTTGAAATCTGGTGTTTTTCGATAAAATATTTGAAATCTTTTAAAATTTTGGTCAAATCTTCGAAATCTTTAAGAAATTTTCAAAATCTTATTTATTTATTTGAATTTTCAAATCGTTTAAAAACTTTAAAATGTTTTGAAATCTGGGAAATCTTTAAGAAATTAAAAAAATCTTTTTATTCATTTGAAATCTTCGTGAAATCTGCTAAAATTTTGGTAAAATCTTTGGAATAATTGTGAAACCTTTTATGTTCACTTGAAATCATTAAAATATTTCAAATATTTAAAAATTTTGTAAGATGTTTGAAATCTTTGTGAAATCTGTTGGAAACTTCTAAACAAATTTTAAATCGTTTAAAATCTTTCAAATATTTTGAACTCTGGTGTGCTATACTCTTTTTGAAATCTTTAAATTTGAACTTTTTATGAAATTTTTATGAAATCTTTTAAATATTTGGCGAAATATTAAAAAATTTTCTTAACAAATTTGAAATCGTTTAAAATGTTTTGAAATCTTCTAAAGAAATTTATATTCGTCTAAAAACTTTTAAATGTTTTGAAAATTGGTGTAAAACTTTTTAAAAACTTTATGAAATTTATTATGAAATCTTTGAAATCTTTTTTATTCATTTGAAATCGTTAATATATTTGAAATCTTTGTAAAATCTTTTAAAATTTTGGTAAAATCTTTGAAATATTTGTGAAATCTTTTGTATTCACTCAAAATCATTAACATATTTAAAATTTTTGTATAATCTTTAAAATCTTTGTGAAATATTTTTAAAAAATTAAACAAATTTGAAATCGTCTAAAATGTTTTTAAATCTTCTAAACAAATTTTAAATTGTTTCAAATCTTTCAAATGTTTTGAAATATTTTATTAAATTGAATTTAATTAATTAAATTTATTAAATCTTTAAATTTTAACTTTTTATTAAATGTTTATGAAATTCTTGAAATATTAAAAAAATCTTCTAAACAAATTTTAAATCGTTTGAAAACTTTAAAATGTTTTAAAAATTGTTGTAACCCTTTTTGAAAACTTTATGAAATTATTTTGTAAAATCTTTGAAATATTTGTGAAACCTTTTGTATTCCCTCAAAATCATTAAAATATTAAAAATTTTTGTATAATCTTTGAAATCTTTGGAAATATTAAAAAAAATTAAACAAATTTGAAATCGTTTAAAATGTTTTGAAATCATAGAAACAAATTTTAATTCGTTTAGAAATTTTTAACTTGAACTTTTTGTGAAATTTTTGTGAAATCTTTGAAATATTAAAAAATTTTCTAAATAAATTTGAAATCGTTTAAAATGTTTAAAATGTTTTGAAATCTTCTAAACAAATTTTAAAAGGTTTAAATACTTTAAATTTTAACATTTTACGAAAATTTGTATGAAATATTTGTGAAATATTTACAAATTTTCTAAAAAATTTGAAATCGTCTAAAAACTTTAGAACGTTTTAAAATCTGTTATTATTCGTTAAAATATTTTTAAATGTTTTTAAATGTTGTGTGAACTTTGAAATCTTTGTGAATTCTGCTGAAAACCTCTAAGCAAATTTTAAATCGTTTAAAATCTTTCAAATGTTTTGAAATCTTAAATTAAATTAAATTATTTTAATTAATTAAATCTTTAAATTTTAACTTTTTATGAAATGTTTATGAAATCTTTGAAATATTAAAAAAAATTCTGAACAAATTTTAAATCGTTTAGAAACTTTGAATTTTAACTTTTTATGCAATTTTTATGAAATATTTGAAATATTGCAAAAAATTCTGATTAAATTTGAAATCTTTTTAAATGTTCTAAAATCTTCTAAACAAATTTATAATCGTTTAAAAACTTTAAAATGTTTTGAAAATTGGTGTAACCCTTTTTGGGAACTTTATGAAATTTTTTATGAAATTTTTGAAATCGTTAAGATATTTGATATATTTTAAAATTTTCTTAAAATCTTGAAAATCTTTAAATATTTTATATTCATTTGAAATAATTAAATATTTGAAAATATTTTAAAGTTTTGTATGATCTTTTAAATCTTTGTAAAATCTGTTAAAAACTTCTAAACAAATTTTAAATCGTTTAAAATCTTTCAAATGTTTTGAAATCTGGTATATTACCCTTTTTGAAATCTTTATGAAATTTGTATGAAAATTTTGAAAAATTTTAATTCATTTGAAATCTTTTTGAAATCTTTAAAAATTTTGGTAAAATTTTGAAAATCAGTAATAACTTTTAAAATCTTTTGTATTAATTTGAAACCATTAATCCTTGTATGTTTTATGTTTTGAAATGTGGTGTTCTATACCGTTTTGAAATCTTAAAATTTTAATTATTTATAAAATTTTTACGTAATCTTTGTGAAACATTTGAAGAATTTCTAAACAAATTTGAATTTTAACTTTTTATGAAATTTGTATGAAATCTTCTAAACAAATTTTAAATTGTTTCAAATTTGTTTAATGTTTTGAAATCTGGTGTAATTCTTTTTGAAATCTTTATGAAATTTTTTATAAAATCGTTCGAATATTTGAAATCTTTGAGAAACCTTTTCAAATTTTGGTAAAATCTTTTAAATCTTTGTGAAATCTTTTGTATTCACTTGAGATCATTAAGATTTTTGAAATATTTAAAAATTTTGTATAATCATTTAAAAACTTTGAATTTTAATTTCTTATGAAATTTTTATAAAATATTTGAAATATTAAAAAAAATTCTAAATAAATTTGAAATCGTTTAAAATGTTTTGAAATCTTCTAAACAAATTTTAAATCGTTTAAAAACTTTAAAATGTTTCGAAACCTGGTGTAACCCTTTTTGAAATTTTATATGAAATTTTTGTGAAATCTTTTAAAATTTTGGTAAAATCTTTGAAATAATTCTGAAATTTATTGAAATATTTGTGAAATGTTCGAAATATTTGTTCAATATTTTGAAATCTTCTAAACATATTTAAAATGTTTTAAAATCTTCCGAGAAATTTTACTTTGGTAAAGTCTTTGAAATCATTAAGAATTTTTTATAAATATTTGTGAAATCTTTTGTATTCATTTGAAATCAATGAAATATTTTTGATATTTTTTAAAATTTTGATAAAATCTTTGTGAAATATTTTGAAATATTCTAAGCAAATATGAAAAACAAAAAAAAATAGTGGCATAATTCACTAAATAGTTCAACTTTAAAGCAAAAAAACAACATATTTTTAAACAAAAAAGATTAAACTTCGACAAAAACAGTTGCATTTCCAACAAAACAGTTACATTTTCTAGCAAAGTTCAAGAATGAAAAAAAATGTCAACCAAATTATAATTTATTTATTCAAAGACTTTTTTTTTATTTTACACGATTTTTCAAAATTGTAAGAAAAATTTGAGTCAGTTTGATGGATATTCAGGAATTTGGAAGAAATTACAAAATATTTGATAAATTTTCGAAAAAATGTCAAAGTTTAAAAATATCTTTAATATCTTCCAAACTTCTTGAATTCCTAAATGTCCTTTAAACTAAAACGAATTATTTATTTTTTAAATTGAACATTTTTCAAAATAAAAAGATTGCCTTTAAATTTCCAGATTTTTTTCGAAATCTTTTTTAATGTTTCGATATCTTTTAAAGTTCTCTTTTCTTTTAAATGATTCGAATTTTGCCCAGATTTTGTTGTTGAAATTTTGGATATTTTAAAAGGCTTTAAAATACTTTTTAGATAGCCTCTTAAAATTAATTTTTCAAAATAAAAAATCAGTTTCAATTTTCCTAGGAATCTTAGGACCATTTTTTTATTATCTTGAAACTTTTCAAAATCTTCGGAAAGCTTTATCAAAAAAAGATGAATTTTCAACCAAATAGTTGAATTACCAGATAAAAAAGATTAATTTGCAACCACAAATGGAGTGGTTGATATTTCAAACCAAAAAGAGTTTGATTTAAAATAAAAAACAGTTGAATTGAAAAAAAGAAGATTTTTTAACAAAATGGTTTAATTTCTGTGAAAACCAGATTAATTTTTAATTAAACAGTTGCGCTTAAAAAAAATTATTAAGATAGAGACGCGAATTCTCTACAAGCAGTTGAATTTTAAAACTAAGAATATGAATTTTCCATCTCCATGTTGATTTAGATTCAAGCAAATTTTCAATTATTTTGAAATTTTTTCTGAACTTCTAAATATCTTTTATAATGATTCGAATTCTTCCCAAATTTTTTTTTCATCTTGGAAAATGGAAAGCACTTTTGACAATTCGGTCAATCTTTTTAAATCGTTCAAAATAATTTCTTAAAATTATTTCTTTAAAATAAAAAGTTATTTTTAAATTTTCCTAGAAATCTTAAGAAAATGTTTTTTATTCTTTTCAAATCTTTCATAATTCTTAAAAAGCTTCTAAATTTTTTGTTCGAAATCTGCAAAAATTTATATTTTGTTTTGAATTAGGCCGTAGACTATTTGCAGCAAAATTGAGGAAAAAAATAATTTACAAATTTGTAATACTTTGATTTCAATCTTTATGCAAGTTTTAAAAAGGGAAGTTTTTTAAAGACACAAACAAGAAATAATTAGATAAAAATCAAATAAAAATGAGTAAAAGGCATGTTTGAGGTTAGGAAATACGGAAGAAAATTTCTAAATAAATTCAATACTCACTCTCCATCAGCGGAAAATAGTGGTCGAAAGTCAATAATACTTCCACCTCCTTTCTTTTGCACTACCAAGTCATCTGAACTCGAAATATAACAATTTCGAAGTTCCTTTGAAAATTTCTCTTTCTTCATTTTTTGAGGTTATCTCACACTATTTCAACGGTTTTAACTGAATAAAAAGACAACCAATAAATAAATTATGAATTAAAATAAAGAAATGAATCAAACTTTTAACCAATAACAAACTATTTAAGATAATTACTTTTTTTTTACTTAATTATTACTTATTTCACTTTCAAATCACACATTCCGCACATGTTGTACATAAACCTACATAAATACACAACACTGACATACGTGACCAACACAAGACTGTAGGGTCATTTTCTACCTTACCGACGGCAAATTTCTACTACGAAGTTGTACGAAGTATAGCAGGTTGCAAAAAGATAGGCGTTCTAATAAATGATCATTATTTAATATAAAAAAAACATGATAAAAAGTGACCTAATATTTATATGAAAAAAATATATAATTTAATTTTATACGCTTTAGACGAATTATCATTATTGTTTCTTCTAGATAATTAATAATTCGTTTCCGGTTCAAAGTCAATATTCCAAAAAATTATAAATGTAAAAAGAATTTTGTTTTGAATTTATAATTTTGGAGGAAAAGTGTGGTTGAAAATTGTGCATAGTATTAAAAAAAAAAACATTCACAAAAATCAAATTTTTAGTAAGAAAATAAAATAAACAAAGATTTCGAGATAAATCAGTCCTGAATTTAGGCCTGCAATGTTTGTTTGGAAAATGTTATTTAAATTACTTGCAATTACCGTTATTTTAAATTCAAACAATGAATTTATAAACTTTAATAATATTGAAGAAATTTTTTCTTCGATAAAAATATTAGATTATTGTATTCTTAAGAAATAAATAATATTTGTTAAAAAACAATAGTTTGAAATGTTTTGAAAAGTTCTTGTTTAAATTTAAATCATTAATAATTTACAAAATATATTTCTGAAGAAACAATTTTGACTGAAAATATTTTTTAATAAAAGAAGTTGAGATAAATCAGTGCTGAATTGGATCCTGCAAAGTTTGTTTGGAAAATTTAATTTAATTTAATTAAAATCACTGTTATTTTAAATTCAAACAAAGATTTAAAAAAATCTTAAAACATTAAAAAAATGTTTTCTTTGATAAAATTATTAGATTATTGTATTTTCAATAAATAAATAATATTGGTTAGGAAACAATATTTCAAAATTAAAAAAAAAAATTAATGTTTAAATTTAAATTATTAATAATTAAAAAAATATATTTCTGAAAAAAATGTTGACTGAGAATGTGCATAGTATTAAACAAATACAAAAAAATTTACAAAACCCCTATTTTTAATTAGGAAAAATCGAGATAAATCAGTACTGAATTTAATCCTGCATAGTTTGATTGGAAAGTGTTATTTAATTGAATTACAATTACTTTTATTTTAAATCCAGACAATAATTTAAAAAAACCTTCAACTATTAAAAAAATGTTTTATTTGATAAAATTAGTAGAATATTGTATTTTTAATAATTAAATAATAGTGGTTGAAAAACAATATGCTTAAAACATTTTATAATTACTGTTCACATTAAAATTAACTATAATGAAAAAACCATATGTCTAGAGGAAAAATTTTGCTTAAAAATGTGCACAGTATTACAAAAAATCAAAACAAAAAAAATCCACAAAAATCTACTTTTAATAATAAAAAAAAAAAAAATAAAATGAAAAGTGATTTCGAGATAAATCAGTGCTGAATTAAATCTTGCAAAGTTTGTTTGGAAAGTTTTATTTATTAAAAAAAAATAATGAGAATAATATGAAAATACTGAATATCAAGCGAAAAAACTAGATTTTTCTTCATCTTGCCTATGAAAAGTCTCAAGTGAATAACAATTAACTGTTTAGATAACTGAAAATGGTTTTTCAATAATAAATATAACTTTTTACATTCGTGAATTGCGGAATTAATTCCAGAAAATAGTAACAAGTTAAAATTATTTAAATAATTTCCCAATATCCTTAAACAAAATAGGTTAAAACGAAAAAAAAATATTGTTTAAACAAATAATAATGGCTTAAGCGATTGAAATTTACATGAAAATGTTACTTTTTATTTTTGGGGCATTTTCCGGGCGTAATATCAGGGGGTTGGTGGGCTTAAAATTAAAAGCTATTGGGTGAAAATTATTCCTGGAACATTCCATGAGCACGGGTTAACGTTGACGGATTGAAAAAAAATAGAATTTATTTTCACGGACAACAAAAAAAAACACAAGTATTGGGGGTGGGGGTGGTACGTACAACAAAAATCAAAAGTTGTGTTCTCTTAGTCGACAAATTTTTCCAGAAAATTAATTAAAAATCGGATATTTTTGATTTATTTTCTGTTTTTTTTTGTAAAAACTTTAATGAGAACTTGTCAACAAAATAATTCTTACGTTATATAAAAAGAGAATCCGATTTTAAAAACGTTTATAAATATATAAAATAATGTCTATTTAAAATCCATTTAAATTTAAATTTCCTAATTTTTTTATAGAGTCAACTGGATGTTTGAGGCACGTGCGTTTCTAATTTTGTAGAAATATGAGTGTAATAATTAAATACATTCAGAAAAATGTTCAATATATTAATAAATTAAGAAAAATCTTGTGCCTGCAGGCTAGCAAATAAAAAACAATTGTTATGTAAAGTAGTTTCTATACAAATGTAATAAATGTTCTGCATGTGACAGATAAAAATGACGCAACTGTTTAAGAAAAACTTATTAGTAAAGTCTATTAATAAAGAATGTGTTAGAGCTAAGAAAACTGCTTCATCAATCAATTTATTTGGAAAATAGAATCCAAGAACTTGAAATGTTAGTCAGAACCTATGATAATAATTTTTAAAAAATGATTTAAAGTAGACCCTCGCTCTTTTCCTCTACATTCCCCTTTACCCGCCACTCACTTCACACTTCGCCAGCCCTTCTAAACTTCTTCCTCCACTACTTCCCCATCTCCTCCCTTCCCAAGCTGACACTTCCCTTTCATTACTTACCTTCCCCTCCTTTCTAATAATTTCCCCTACCGCTAATTTACCTTTACTTCTATTACTTAGTCTCTCCTCATTCCTCCACACTTCCAATACTCCTCCCTAATCTGCCCTCACTTTACCTACTTCTCCTATTCTTATTTTGACTCATTTACCTGTATTGCATCTCACTTTAGCTTCACCCCTCTCTTCATTTTCCCGCATATGTCCTACTCCCCATCTCCTAATTTCTCATGCTTTTACTTCCCTCTTTCCCCTTACTTACCCTACCCTCATTTGCCTTCACATTACTTCTCTCATTTCCCTCACTTCCTCTACTTTTATTCTCCTCTTTCCCCTTCCGTTCCCCTGAATCCTTCACCTTCATTGCCCTTCATTTCTGTTTCTTTTATACCCATATTTTTGGGCTTCTTTCCCTACCTAATTTCCCAATATTTTCATTCCTCTCAATTTCCGTCACTTTCCCTACTTTTACTTCCCTCTTTTCCCTTAAGTTCCCCTACTTCCGTCACCTTCATTGTCTCACTTCCCGTCACCTAATTTCCCATACTTTCACTCCACTCATTTCCCCTCACTTTCCCTGCTTTTACTTGCTTCTTTTCTACTCACTTGCCTCCTTCCTTCGTCCTCATTGAAGTTCACTTCCCCTACTTCCAGGCCCATCATTTTTCGCCACTTTCTATATTTACTCTGCCCTTATCGGCCTCATTTCCCCTCTATTTTTCTCCCCTAAGTCTCCCTCACTTCCCCTATATTCTTATGCTCTTATTTCCCCTCACTTTCACTTTATCCTTCTCTTAATTTCTTCATACTTGTCCCACTTCCCGTCACTTAATTTCCGATACTCTTGCTCCCCTAATTTTCCTACACTTTCTCTACTTTTAGATCCCTCTTTTCCCCTCAACTCCCCTACTTCATTCATCCTCATTGCCCTTCACTTCCCCTCCTTTCATACCCTATATTTCCAACCCCTTTATTTCCCTCTCCTAACTCCCTCCCTAATTGCTTACACTAATTTCCCATCATTTTACACTCCCAATATCCATGCTCATTTTAACTGCTCAACCTCCCCGCAATTCCTCTTATTTACTCTCGCTTCACCTAATTCTCCTCCCTTAATTTCTTCGATCTTCCCATACTTTCCAATCCCTAATTTCCGCTCAATTATCATACTTATTCCCCTCATTTTCCCTTATTTACCATTCTTTCTTTCTCCTCATTTACCCTCACTCCCCTATTTTTCCTCATTTCCCCTACTTCCTCTCCTCCCATTTTCCTCCTTACTTTCATTACTTACTCTCCGCTTATTTCACGTCCCTTCCCATAATCCTTATATACTTTATTGTAAAGTATTAAAACTACAATAAAATATAACAATATAAAAAAGTACGACATTCGTCCTAATAATAAACAAAACTTCTAATTTTCTGTAATTTTTATTTTAATTTATTGGTAAAAAATTATCGCAAGGAATTGAAAAAAAATCAAATTAAATTTTCTTACAATTTAATTTTTTTTTATTATGGATAACGAACGAAAATTCTTTACTCAGGGTTTTTAAATGTCAAAAATGGTGATTTATGCTTCCCATTAAGTCGATTAGTAAGTAAAATAAAGCATACCCACTGATAAATGAAAAAGGAAAACGGATTTTATAAATATCTAAAACTTTTAATTCCACAATTTTTAAATAAAAGCAATAATTTTTAACTAAATCAACAAAAACATATTTTTGAGGGTTTACGGAATTATGGATACTTAAAATAAAAAATTTCATAAATAAAATCGTTGCATAGGTCTCAATGATAACTAATGTGGCGCTAGTGAATTTAATGAGTCAAATTTAATGAGATAACCTTATGAACGAATGAATGAAATTTCCTAGTACAGCTCAGATGCTGAGGGGATTCCTCACAAAGTTCTAAGGTTTTTTTTTTTGATTGAAACGTTTCAGAAATTGAATAATTAAAAATTCTAACTTTTCTTTATAAAAAAAATTGACTAAAAATTTTAGTGTAAGATTTGACTTAAGAAATCAATTACAATTTTTTAAAATAAATAATAAAATAAAATTATTCGTATCGACCATCATGTTTCTGAAAAAATTTAGAATGGTTTAGGTTAGTTAAAAAGATTAATTTAAAATTTTGAGGATTTAAATACGTTTATAATTTGAATTTTTTGAAGGTTTCAAAAAATTGAGGAAAAAATGTAGAATTTTGAAGACTTTGAAAAAGCTTTTTTTTCGAAAATTTCTGGGAAAAGTTCCAATAATTTTTTATTTTTTGCAATGAATAATAGGAGGAAAATGAAAAAGATTTAAAAACTTTTCCACTGATTCCTTAAACGTTCTAAAAAGAATTTAGAATTATTTAAAGGAATTTTCATACTTTGTTAGATAAAAAAAATTGAGAAAAAAAACTTAAAAAGATTTCAAAAGATTTCTTAGAAAATGCAAAAAAATCTGGAAAATTTTAAGGAAATTTTTTTAAAATATTTTAGTAAAAACTCGAATCATTTAAAAAGATATTAAGAAGTTAAAAAAATGGTTAATAAACAAAATAAAAATATATTTTTTAAGCTTTTGAAATAAAATGTTGAAACTCTTTGAGGATTTTTAAAGGTTTCAAGATAATGAAAAAAATTTCATAAGTTTCCTGGGAAATATTAAAGCAATTTTTAATTTTGAAAAATTAATTCTAAGCGAATATTAAAAAAAATTTCTAAACCTTGCAAAATAATAACAAAATTTTCAAACACAATGTGGAATATTTTATGCCAATCTTTATAATTTTGCAGAATTGAAAAAAAATGAAAGAAGAATTCGAATTATTTAGACGGTTTGGAAGTTTTAGAAAAAAAAGAACATGATTTTAATAATTCAAAAAGATTTTCAATTTAGAACAAATCATAAATTTCGGAAATATTGCAAAACTTTTTAAGGTAATTCAAAGATTTCAAGAAAATAAGAAAATTTGGTTAAGATAAATGGGAAAATTTAAAATAATGTTTTACTTCAAAATATTGATTCTTAAGGCAAACTTTTTACATTTCAAAAGATTTCTAACAATTTCGAAAAAAAATCGAGAAGATTTTGAGGATAGGAAATCAACGCTTTTTGTTGAAAACTTATTTTTTTGGTTGAGAATTCAACTATTTTGTTAAAATTTTGATGTTTATGAGTTCAAGTGTTACTGATTTAAAATAAAAATCTTTTTGGATTAAAATATCAACAATTACATTTTCCGTTGGGAACTTATTTATTTATTTTGTTTTAAATTTAACTATTTGGTTAAAAATGAACTTTTTTGTTTAACTATCGATTTGCCATATCTGAAAAATTTAAAAATGTTTTTGAATTTGAATTCTTAGTAGAAAATTAATATTTTCGGTTAAGGTTTCATATTTTTTATAATAATTTTATATATATTTTTATA
>NC_046658.1:167879913-167886475 GCF_010883055.1 Belonocnema kinseyi | reverse complement strand
ATTTTTTTTATATATATTATATTTTATAATAATTTCTATGTTTCAAAATTTAACCATATTTCGTTGAAAATAAATTTCTTTGTACTGAAAGTACATCTATTTCACTTTTATTACAAAACTGATCTTTTATAGCTGAAAAATCCCTTATTGTATTTTTTTGGCTGATAATGCAATTATTTTGGTAGAAAATGCATATTTTTGGGTTCAAAATTCAACTGTTTTGTCAAAAAATCCTCAGTTCACTTACAAAATTTAAAATGATAATTTTTTTAATTATCTAGATTTCATGATTATTTAAATTATTTATTTAATTATTAATTATTAAAACATTAATTATTCAATGATCAACTTTCGTTGACAGACAGGTTTTTCTTAAAGAGTGAGATGTTTTTGAAAAAATTTAACATTAACGTTTATTTTCTTTATTTTTTAAACATTTCGAAAATAAGATTAATTTTTTTTAAATTTGTTTTTCGTTTTCAAAAAATCACCTTTATTTGTGTGTCCTGGAACCGGGAATTTTAGAAAATAATTATCGTTTTTATTTCACACCTGGGATTTTCTGCAGAGAAATATAATTTCACTTGGAACAGAAAATTTCTTACGTGGGACGGGAATTTTTTTCAGGAATATAATTCGGATTTGGAAGAAAATATTTAAAAAAACTTCTGTTCCAAGTCAGAATTCGTCACAATTTGAAAGTGCCCTCTTCTCAATTTTGGATAAAGAAAGTAATTCAAGAATTTTTTAGAGTAAACGCAGTATTTCGAAGAAAAATTTATTTCTGAATTATAATAGAAATTTTGCTTACATTTTTGAAAATAAATTTTACTTTTTTTGGTGCAAATACAATTATTTGGTTGAAAATTTACATTTTGCACGTAAAAATTTAACCCTTTCTTTGAAAATGTATGTGCTCTGTGGAAAAAGCGTCTTTTCTTGTAGAAAATCATTATTTATTGTTGAAAATTTTTCTATTTGGCATAACATTCTACTATTCCAGTTGAAGATTCATAATTTTCATTGAAAACTCATCAGGTCGGTTGAAAATTGATTTTTTTAACTGAAAATTTAACTGTTCCATTTTTAGTTTAAAAATTTATCTTTTATAGTTCAAAATCAAATTGTTCAGACGAAATTTTTTTTTCTTTTTTAATTAAAAATTCAAGTATTCATGTCAAATATTTATCATTTTATGTAGTTCAAAATTCATCTATTAGGTTGGAAAAAATTACTTGGTTGAAAGTTAAAATCTTTAGTTAAGAATTTATTTTTTTCTGTTGCAAGATTCACTGTATTAATTATAAATTCATTTCTTTCGTGGAAAAATGAGCTATTTCATTGAAAAGTCTTCTTTTTATAAAATGGTTTTTTTTTCCCTACAATGTAAATATTTTATTGAAAATTTGTTTCTTTTTTGGTTAAAAATTGATATTTTGCACGTAAAAATGAAACTATTTGTTTGAAAACTTATGTACTTTGTGGATAAATCGTCTGTTTTGTAGAAAATTATTCTTAATTGTTTAAAAGTCAACTTTTTGGCAGAACATTCAACTATTCAATTTCAAGATTTATGATTTTCGTCGAAAACTCATAAATTTGTTTAAAAATTAATTTCTTTAAATGAAAATTTAATTGTTTCATTTTTAGTTAAAAATTTATTTTTTATGGTTCGAAATTCAACTTTTCTGGCGAAAATTACTCTTTTTTAATTAAAAATTAAAGTATTCCAGTTAAATACTTATGATTTTATTTAGTTCGAAATTTATTCATTAGGTTGGAAATAAAATTACTTAGTTGAAAGTTAAAATCTTCAAATAAAAATTAATTTTTTTCTGGTACAATTCGCTGAAAAATGAGCTATTTGATTAAAAACTTGTTTTTCTTTGAAAAAAATTAATTTTTTCCTCCAATTGAACTATTTTGTTGAAAATGTTTCAAAAAATTTCAGTTTTGGTTGACAATTTATATTTTTTAGTAAAAAGTATCTTTTTCAAGGAATCTGTATTATCTTTAGAGAATAACAATCTTTTTAACGTCTTTACAGGCTAGATGGATCATTGCATTTTTTGAAATAAAAATAATTTAAAAAAGTATTTTTTGTTGTTGATAATTTAACTATTTCAGTTGAAAATTCCTCAGTTAGGTTGACAATTAGTTTTTAAAACTGAAATTAATTTATTTTGTAATTTTTTGCTTTGTTGGTTAAAAAGGATGTTTAAAATGAACAACAAAACTGTCTTCACTAAGGTAAATTATTCATGACTTATAATTTTGTCTACGGCATGTAATTTTTTAAATTAGCCAATTTTTTACAAAATGTTTGTTGGGTATAATTTTCCTGAGGATGACCAACAAACGTTGCAAGATGTAATTTTAATTTTCTACAATTAAAATTTTAGTTGAAATAATCCTAGACTTTTTATTTCAATTTTATCGTAACAGAAATAGAACTCACGTTTCTATTAAGGTAATTAATTTTCTTGATGGCAAATTTAACTTTTAAGTAGAAAATTAATTTTTATGTTAGGATATAATATTTTTGGGTTAAAAATTCAACCGTTCTGTATTTAATTAATCCTTTTGGCTTTAAAATTCAATAATGTTGTTGAAAATGATTATATTTTGTTGAAAGTTAGTGTTTTTTGGTTGAAATTAAAAATTAATTTAACCACTTTATGAAAACATTCGTTTTTTTTGTTATTGTAAAATTTAATTTTTTTATCTGAAAATGGCATGATTTCATTTTTATTTCCAAATCCCTTTGTTTAGAAACTTAATCTTGATTGTTAAAAATGGATATTTTTAAAATGATTAAATTATTTGATTGAGAATTTAGCTATTCTGTTTTTAGAAAGATAATCTTCTGGTTTAAAAAATAATCTTTTGAGTTGACTGTTCTGTTGAAAATTAATTAATTTGGTTAAAAATTCGTATTTTTTGGTAGAAAATTAATCTTTTTATTTGAAAATTCAACCTTTTTGATTAAAAAAGCAACTGTTTGTGTCTGAATTAATCTGATTTAGTTAAGGATTCAACATAGTGGTATCAAATTGAATTATCGAATTGAATTATTTAGTTGAAAGTAAGTTTTTTTGTTGAAGATTGAACAGTTTTGATAAAAATTCAATTTTTTGGTAGAATAATTAACTTTTTTGTTAAAGAATTATATTTTTTGGTTGACAATTCAACCTTTCTGTAGATAACTAGTCCTTTTGGATTAAAAATTAAAAATACTTTGTTGAAAATTATCATATTTTGTTTGAAAATTTCTGTTTTTTTGGTAGAAAATAAAATTTAATTAAACTTGTTTGTTCAAAATTCGTCTTTTTGAATAAAAAAATTAATCTTGTTTGTTGAAAATTAAATATATATTTTATTTGAAATCTTAGTAATTTAAAGTCTTCTATATGGGAGCATTCACGTATTACGAAACATTAAAATAGGGGGGGGGGGGGTTTGTTAGAGTATGTTATATGTAGGGAGGGGGGTATTATGACATTTTGCTATCACACTATAATTTGTAAACTTTCTCATCTTTTTTAAAAGATAAGAAAAATTAAATTATGGGCCAAAAATCATTTTTAATAATAAAACAATTCAAAGCTTTTTAATAATTATGTAAGATTTGGGATGACATTGTTTTCAAGGTTTCTGGGAAAATTTTAAATGGTTTAGGGTTAATTTAAAAATAATAATTTTAAGCTTTGAAGATTTCAGAATTTGAAAAATATATGGAAGACTTTGTGACAATTTCTTTAATTTTTCAGGTATAAAACATTCTTTGGTAAACTGAATTTTGTAGGGTGTCAAGAGAATACAAAAAATTTTCTTAAGATTCAGGGGCAAAATTTCAAGGATTGTTTGGTAATGAATACTACGAAAAATTGAAAAATTAGAAATTTTGCCATATCTTATAAGTTCAGACAAAAATGTAGTACGTTTAAGAGACATTCCGAAGTTTTGAAAAGATTAAAATATAATTCAAAATTTAAGACAACTTTTTTAATTTTGGAGAAGTTATAAAAAATTAGGAAAAATTGGAATAATTTTTAAATATTATAAGGTTCAGATGGTCTAATAAGATTTAAAAAATGTTCTTAATTTTCGTACAAAAATTTGTAATGATTTTTTATTTTGAAAAATAAACTTTAAGAGAAAATAAAAAAATGTCCTTAATCATCCTAAAATTTCTAAAAAGAGTGTAAAAGTTTTAAAATCAAAATATTTCCATTTGGTGTGATTAAAAAATAAAATAAAAAGAGTGAAAATTCAAGAAATATGAGTAGAAATGAGGAAATTCAAAAATATACCTTAGAAGCTTTAAAAGAATTTCGAAACGTTTCAAGAGAATAAACATTTTTTTTTAATTAATGGGGAAATTCAGAAGATAAGGCGATTTTTTACATTTTGAATGATTTCTCAAAATTTGTTACGATATTTTTTGGAATTCAAGACGTTTTAAATAGATAAGAAATATTTTAAAACTTAGGAACATTTTCAAAAATTTATCAGATTTTCTTGATTTGTTTAAGACTAGTCCTAAAAGTCTTTTAAAAAGATTTGAATTTATCAGATATTTGGTAAACTCCTATAAATCAAATTTAAAAAAAAATTCTTCTAGATCCTTTTTTGACATATTTGAAATATTCAAAAATATTTTTTAAGTATTCTCAAGAATTATATTAAATCATATTTATATAAATTTAAGAACAAATAAAACAATACTTAATTCTTTGTCTCAATACTCAGAATTTAATTACAACTCCAATTTTTCAGTGTTAAAAAACTTTTAACAAATAGATAGTTATTTGCAATTGTTATATTCTCTTATTATTGTTATTATTTTGAATTTTTTATTGTAAAACATTAAACTTTGGTTTAAAATTCATACTTTGTTGCTGATAAGTCCTTTAAAATCTTTTTTGATAAAAACTATCTTTTCTAAAAATTTGTATTTTTAAGTTAAAGCTTAATCTTTTTGAATAAAAATATTGCATCTTCCTTGGATACAAATGCAACTGATTTGTTGAAAATTGAACTATTTCCTGGAAAATGTACTTTTTGTTTAAAATTCGTATTTTTGCATTGAAAAGTCATTAAAATATTTTTGGATGAAAATTCAACTCCTTTTTTTTGAAAATTTGTTATTTTGATTTAAAAATTCACCTCCTTTAGTCGAATTTTAATTCCTTTTTGAAAAAATGCAATTGTTTGGTTGAAGAGTTAACAATTGCTTTAAAAAAATTAAATAAAGAAAATTAAACTTTTTATTTAAAATTTATATATTGGTGTTGAAAAATTTACTGAAATCTTTTTTCTGGATGAAAGTTTGACTTAAAAAACTGTTTCGTTTTTCATTAAAAATTCATTTGCTTAGTACACATTTTATTTTTCTTGCATAGCAATGCAACTATTTGATAGAGAATTAAACTTTTTTAAAAAATATTAATCCTTTTTGGTAAACAAAATCCGTCTTTTTGGATTGAAAATTCAAGTTTTTTCGTAGAATTCTATTTTTGGTTTGAAACTTGATATTTTACATGTTAAAAAGTCAACTGGCATCTTTTTTGGATGAATATTCAACTATTAACCAATAAAAAAAATAATAATGCATTTTTTCTGAGAGAAATTTAATCTTGTTTGGACAAAAATGCAACTATTTGGTAGAGAATTGAACAATTTAAAAGAAAATCATCCTTTTTGTTTCAAAATTCATCTTCTTGAATTTAAAATGCAATTTTTTTTCGTAGAAACTTATTTCTTGTTTTTCCTTTTTAAAGAAAATGCAACTATTTGGTTGAAAATTATTATTCTTTCCTTCAGATTAAGTTAAATCACTTTGTTAAGAACTCATTTTTTTGAAGTTTTATATTTTTAGTTGAAAATTAATCTTTTTGGTTGAAAGTTAAACTCTTTTGTTGAAAATTAATCTTTTTTTTTGTTAAAAATTCAACTACTTGGGAAAAACTTAAAATATATTGTTAAAAATTCATTCTTTTAATTAAAAGCTTCTGTTTTTGATTGAAAATTAAACTGTTTAGTGCAAAAGCCTTTTCTGAGTTTAATTTAGATTTTTAAAATGAAAATACAACTTTTCCATTTGGTTAAGATTTATAAGTTTTAGTCGAAAAATCTCCTTTTTTGGTATCAAATATTTCTCTACGTTTGAAATTTCATTTTCCTTGGGCAAAAATGCATCATTTTTGTGGAATATTAATTTTTTGCTGAAGTCATATTTTTTGTTCGAATATTTAATTCTTGTAGAGAAAATTCGTATCTTGGCTTGAAGGTTCAACAATTTAGGTCAACTTTTACATCTTTCTTGGGTGAAAAATCTTTATTTGTTGAAAATTCGCCTTTTTGGTTTAAAAATTATTATCAGTATTATATTAAAAATTTAATTAGTTTGTATATTTTATTTATTTCTAAAAATACTGTTTTATTCCGTTTGTAAAAGATTATATGTTAAGATTATTGCAAGATTAAAATGTATATATATTTGAATATTAATGATAGTCTTTTGGGCTTCTTTAGTTTGTTAGGAGGGGGGGGGGGGGGG
>NC_046658.1:167878637-167879887 GCF_010883055.1 Belonocnema kinseyi | reverse complement strand
TTCGTTTGTCAACGACGGGGGAGTCAAAAATAAACTAAAATTAGTAACGTAGTTTGCGGACGATCCCGGACCTTAAAAACAAATAATGAAATAAATTTAAAAAATAAATATTTATTAAAAATTAATATTTTGTGTGCAAAATGGTTAACATACATACTTTACATATGAGTAGGATTGTGCTGGGTGGGTATACGACCGCGGTTCAGACGTTGAACCTGACCTTGAAAAACCGGA
Source organism: Belonocnema kinseyi (assembly GCF_010883055.1). Lineage (NCBI taxonomy): Eukaryota > Metazoa > Arthropoda > Insecta > Hymenoptera > Cynipidae > Belonocnema > Belonocnema kinseyi. Next base: position 167,879,653 of record NC_046658.1, on the reverse strand, counting down.
ACGAATCGTTTTTCGAGAGGAGTTGTAATTCCAACATAAATCAGGATAGATATCACGTACATTTTAGATAAATAATTCTAGGAACTTACTGCCATAAAGTGGAATTTCCATGATTTGCGAATTGGTCGCCAAAAGATCACTTCTACCTAAAAGAAAAAAAAGCTTTTTTCTTAATTTATTCGAAGAGAGTTTAGGATTAGTGGAGCAAAAAATTAATCTTTGCAAAAAAATTTAAAAATTCGGTGAATATTGTAGGTATTAACTTTTTTGAGAAAAAGACATGGGAATTACCCTGTAATAATTTGAGATCATGGTCAGTACGAAAATAAATTCTCCCCTGTTATCCTTGACTTCAATAAATCGTCATTTCTAGGCATAAATCTTTTATAATGTTTTTATTTAACATTTAATTTGACTTTAAATTTGTTAATAAAAAATACTTTTGGAGAACTGATGCAAATAAAATTGGGAGGGGGGGGGGGTATGTAACTTTTGTACTAAACACTTTTAGGAATTCTCGGTTATTTATTTTCATTTTAAATGTTGACGATTACAAAAAAAAAACGGCGTGAATTTCTGAAAAGTGAAAGTGATAATCAAAGTAAAAAAGTTACATAATCGCCCTCCTGGGACCCAAGGAATAATCATCAAAAAAGTTTCCAGCAGTTTCGATGTAAAATGAAAACAATGAATTAATTCGCAACAATCATAATAACAAAGGACACGTATTGAATTTTCCTGAACATGTCATCCCGTTCTTTGAGGTCTATAATAAGTGACGTCTCATCTCCAATCAAGTTTCCTTTTTCTGAGAAATGTCCCCCGTTGTTTACTTCAATCTGCGTATGATCCCAGCAACAAATTATTTTTCCAATTTTTACAGATTGTTTAATTTTTATACTTTGAAAACAAGTTAATTATAACTTTTTAATTGAAATTTAATAGTCTTCTAATCTTTTAATTTTTTGAGCCCTAGGCGCCCCCGTCGCCCCATTTTGTAGACCAGAGTTCGACCT
>NC_046658.1:167860695-167878626 GCF_010883055.1 Belonocnema kinseyi | reverse complement strand
CCCCCCCACAAAAAGTAACGCAACCAAAAATTCTTTCAAAACGAAAAATAGAGTAATTTTCAATGAAAATAAGGAAATTAATTAATTTATATAACATTAATTTAAATACCATAGTGAATTAAATAATGAATATTTTAAATTTCTAAGATTTAAAGTTGAAATACATTGCATTTTCAACCTACGAAAATTTGTTATGATAAGAGATGAATTTTTAGCAACAGCAAAATTAATTTTCAACTTAACAGTTGTATTTAACAACTAAATAATTAAACTTGAATGCGAAGCAAAAATTAAAAGAAAATAGTTGAGTTTTTAATTTAATAGTTAAATTTTCAACAATTTTTTTCGAAAAACAGGTTTGGATTTTTATTTGAAAAACTTAAATTTGAAATCGCAGAAAGTTCATTTTAAACTAAGGAAGATATTAAATCAAATAGTTAAATTTTCAATTTAAATAGATATTTGAATCCTCAACAAAAAAGATGAACTTTGAGAAAATAAGATTCACATTATAAGCGAAGGCTAAAGATAAATTTCCAACAAAAAATGGAACCGCCCAAATTTTCGGGTATAAAAATTAATTAAAAAAAAAAAAAAAATAATTTTCTACTAAGAACCTAAAAAGATGATTTATCTAAAAAGCAGTGGATTTCCACCAGGAAAATATATTTTTTGAACATAAAAGTTAATAGTCTACAAATTGTTAAATTTGTCTAAAAATAGTTTAATTTAAAAATAATTATCTACATTTAAAACTAAAAATATGGTTATTTGAATTAGTTTTTAAACAATAGACTTACTTTTCTACAAAATAGTGAATGTTTCACTAAAGTTATCAATATTCAAAAACAAATAAAATACATTGTTTAAAAAGTAGTATAAATTTAAACAAAGTAGTTAGCTTTCTAATGAAAACCGACGAATTTTAAAACCAAAAATATAATTATTAAACAAAAAAATTAATTTTCTGCAAAAAAGTTGAATTTTTATAAAATAATTTAATTTTTAACAAAGTAGTTACATTTTCAACCTAATAAATAAATTCTATACCAAATTGTTAAATTTTCAATCCAAGAAGAAGAATTTTCTTCAAAACTGTTTAATCTTTTACATTAAAATATGAATTTTTCGCTAAAGTTATGAATCTTCAATAACAAAAAATACATTGTTTAAAAAGTAGTATAAGTTTAAGCAAAGTAGTTGACTTTCTAATAAAAACCGGCGAATTTTAAAACCAAAAATATAATTTTTAAACAAAAACATTAATTTTCTACAAAAAAGTTGAATTTTATAAAATAATTTAATTTTTAACAAAGTAGTTACATTTTCAACCTAATAAATAAACTCTATACCAAATTGTTAAATTTTCAATCCAAGAAAAAGAATTTTCTTCAAAACTGTTTAAGCTTTTACATTAAAATATGAATTTTTCGCTAAAATTATGAATCTTCAAAAACAAAAAATACAGTGTTTATAAAGTAGTATAAGTTTAAGCAAAGTAGTTGACTTTCTAATAAAAACCGACGAATTTTAAAACCAAAAATATAATTTTTAAACAAAAAAATTAATTTTCTACAAAAAAGTTAAATTGCGATAAAAATTGTTCAATTTTTTACCAAGTGGTTAAGTTTTCAAACAAAAGGATGAATTTTCAATTAGACAAGGTGAATTTCAAACGAAGTAGTTGCATTTTTAACTAAAATAGATATTTGTTAAACCAAAATTGCAATATTAAAATTAAACATTAATTTTTAACAACAATAATTGAATTTTCAATCAGTTGAATTCAAACAATAAAGACGAATTTTTAAACAAATAATTGAATTGTTAACCGAAAAGATGACTTTTAAAAAGTAAAAGATTAATTTTCTAAGCAAAAAGACAAATTAAAAATAAAATTCAATTTTCAAACCAAAAATATTAATTCTCATCTAAAATTATCAATCTTCACAAAAAATGGATTTAAACAAAATTATTATACATTTAAACAAAGTAGTTGCCTTTTTAACAAAAACAGACCAATTTTTAACAAAATAGTCCATATAGTTGAATTTTCAAATAGAAAATACATATCAATTTTCAATTGAAATTATAAATTTTCTATCAAGAATGGAATAGTTCAATTTTTAATATAAAAAATTAAATTTTCACCAAAGAGGCGAATTTTTGACTAAAATGTTGTATCATAAAAAAATGAATTTTCAGCAAAAGAGTTTTTAACAAAACCTTTTATCTTTTTCAAATTTTTTCAAATTTTTAACAAAAAAATTATTTAATTTTTTTGAGTTTCATCAAAACATTGGAGCAAAAGAATTCTTAAAAAAGAGGGAAATAGGGGAATTGAGAAAAGAGTGTGAAGTCTGAAATATAAAAGTGATTTTTAAACTTATTAAGTTCGTAATATTGCTTCCCTTTACCCCCCTCTTCCCATCTTCCTTGGAAAAAAACATTTTCGAGTGGCCGGTAGCTGAGCCAGTAGCGCTTCTGTTGTACAGCCAGAAGATTGTGTGTTCGATTCTCGCTGCCTCCACATTTTTATTTCATGAAAAAAATGTTTATAATAAAAATTTTATAAATATAATTTCCTTCAGTAATTACAAAATATTAAAAAATTTTTTAATGACTTTTTATGGAAAAACTGACCATAGAAAATAAATTGATTTGCGAAAAGCATGATAGATCTAAAAAAATTAGTTTCACCGTGAAAAAAGGCAAATAAAAAAAGTATTGTCTGTATAATGTTTTAAGATTACTGAAAAAAATCACATTTAGAAACATTTGAAACAAATATGGTCAAATAATGTATTCAGGATTAATCAGACGAAAAATATTTTCTGAATAAGAAAAAACAGGTTTCAAAGTAACTAATAATGCCACTGCAAACACATTTTATGAGTTTGCAATAATTTCTTCAACTTCAACATCTAGTGGTTTTGCTAATAAATTAAACTTAATTTTTTTGGACACAGTGCAAAATACATGATGTTGAAACGCTTGATAATTTTTTATTCTTGAATTCAATTATCAACAAATTAAAAAAAAAAAGATTAATGATTAGAGATATCATATTCCTAATAAATTTCACAGAAGAATCTAAAGTTTGATTCATATTTAAATTTACTTGCGACGATAATTTAAAAAGAATCTAGAAAATTTAAAAGAATTCGTTTTTTCTTTTTAGGATTTTTCCAAATTTTAGGAAAAATTCATGTCATATTTAAAGATATTTAAGACTTTTAGAAGTTTAGAAAAAATTCAAAAAATACTTTATAAATTTTCTGAAATATTTTCAAGTTTGACAACATTTTTGATTTGAATTCATTAAAAATCTACATTTTGTTTTTAGTTTTTTGAAATCTTTACAAATTTTTTAATTATTGTTGAAACTCTTTCCATATATGTTCTTCACAATTTTAGAAATCCTTAGAAATCTTTTGAAATATTTTAAACTTTTATTTAAAAATTAATTTTTCAAAAAAATAAATCCTTTGAAATTTCCCCAGGAATCTTAAAGTCATTTTTTTATCCTCATGAAACCTTTCAAAATCCTTGAAAAGCTTTAAAATTTTATGTCGAAATCATCACAAATCTATATTTTGATTAAAAATTGTTGGAAATCTTTTCAAATTTTAAGTTATTTTTCAATCTGTTCAAAACTTCCTAATATTTCTTTAACTAAAGCGAGCTTTTATTTTTAATTATTGTTATTTCACAAAGTTTAAATCATTTTTTTAAACATATAGCACATTCTTCTTCGAAATTTTAGAAAATTACTTTAAGTATTTTGGATTTTACTTAAATTTGCTCTTAAGATTCACTTCTTAAAATAATAAATTATTAAAGAATTTCTCAGGACTCTTGAGGAAAATTTGTTAGTCTCATGCAAACTTTCAAAATCCTGAAAAAAGTCATATATTGTTTGATGAAAACATCGTAAATCTACAATTTGTTTAAAGTTTAAAAAATATATATTTTCAAGTTTGAAATTATTTTTTAATCTTTCAAAAATTTCCAAATGTCTTTTAAAGTCACTTGAATTCTTTCTCTGATTTGATAACCTTGCGAAATTGATAAAATTGCCTTTAAAATATTTTAGAATCGTTTTCGAGTTCTTAGAAAATCATTTGAAATGTTTCGAAAACTTGTTAAATTTTCTCCTAAAATTCACTTTTTAAAATAAAAAGTTATGTGACATTTTCCTAAGAATCTTCATAATGTTTTTTTCACTTTAAAAACTTGTAAATTTTGGTTTGAAAATCTTCAAAAATCTACTGTTAGGTCTTAGTTTTTCTTAAATGTTTAGACAATTTAAAATTATTTTTTAAATTCTTTCAAAACTTTTATATCTTTTAATATAATGCGAATTCTTCCTAATTTTTTTAAAATCTTTCAAAATAAAAAAATTGCCTCAAAAGCTTCTATATTCTTTTTCTACTTTTTAGGAGAGTATTCGAATTGTTTTGAAATATTTTAGAATTTTCTCTTAAAATCCACTTTTTAAAATAAAAAATTATTTCAAGTTTTCTTAGGAATTTTGAGATTTTTTTTGTTTACTTAAAAAGATTCTAAACTTTGTTTGAAATAATAAAAAAAATACATTTTTTTCTTTACAAATTTTTAAATTGTCTTTGAAAATTATTTTTCAATCTTTTCAAAAGTTTAAAATATCTTTTAAACTCAATCGAATTTTTTATAAAATTTTGTAATCTAGCAAAATTAAAAAAATAAATTCTATAAGGTAATTCCTTTTGAAATTTTCTCTTAAAATTCTCTTTTTAAGATAAAATATTACTTCAAATTTTTCCAGGAATTTTAAGAATTTTTTATTCTCTTAAAAAGGTGCTAATTTTTTGTTCAAAATCATCAAAGCAGAAAACTCGGTTTTTGGAAATCTTTACAATTTTTTAAATTGTTTTTAAATTTAAAAACAAATTTATAAAATTTCTATAAAGTCATTCCTTTTCGACTTTTTAGGAAATCATTTAAAATGTTTCAAAATCTTTTTCAATTTTCTCTCAAAATTCATTTTCCAACATAAATTTTATTTTAAATTTCACCAGGAAAATTTAGAAAATGTTTGATTCACATAAATCATTTCAAAGTCCTTGAAAAAGTTCTTATGAAAAACTTTATAATTTGATGAAGAAATCATCAGAAATCTGCATTTTGTTTTAAATTTTTGGAAACATTTCCCGAATTTTTGATTATTTTTCAATGTTTTCAAAATCTTAAATTATTTTTTGATCTTTTCAAAAATTTCAAATATCTTTTAAATTTACTCGAATTTTTTATAAAATGTTGTAATCTTGTAAATTTGAAAATATTCTCAAAATCTCCTATATAATACTTTCTTGCCATTTTCAGAAATCGTTTGAAATTCCTTGAAACCTTGTTAAATTTTCTGGTAAAATTAACTTTTTTTTGAAATGTGTAAAATCTGTTGACTACAAATTTCAACAAAAGGAAAGAATAAGTTGATTAATATTAATCAAATTACAAAAATGAAAAACTAGTCTCTGTGACATCATTATGAGATTTCTGACTCACAAAAGTTTGTTATTTCTGAAAAAAATTTAATTATGCCACAAAATCTATGACGATTGATCATTTCAGTTACGAATCACGGTTTCCCCAAGAATCGAAAAATGTGAAGAGCTTCATGGAAGTGAACGGACCATGACCGTGAGAACCTATCAGCAATAGTTTTGTCCTTTGCGTGAAAAATAAATTAAAAAAATGATCACTTATAAACAAAAATCTCCCGAATAAAAGAAAAACGTAAAAAATTTATTTAATTTATTTAGAAACGAAAGTGAAATAAAAAAAATAAATAAATAAAAAATTCTTTTCGATGAGGAAAAAAATCAGTTGTTCATTACTTTTCCATTTAGTACGTCATACGTGAGAATTGTATATAAGATCTTGATTAGACCCTAGAGCTTCAGTCGGCTCTGACTCTTCGATCACACAAATTTAACAGAAGTAAAAAGGAGGAAATTATATATATATATATATTTTTTAAATTTTAAGTGAAAAAATGGCGTCGGCCAAGTGTTTAGTGTTCTTGTGCGCTTTACTTTTGGTTGAGAACTCCATTGGGCATGGTAGTGTGTTACATTTTATTTTTTAGCTTAATTTAATTTTTAATGGAAAATTACAAAAATTTTTAAGAAAATTTTTACAAGAAAGTATAATATACCTATAACTGTAATTTTTTGTTAAGACCTGTACTTTTTTGTACACAAATTATAAATTATAAATTATAATGCAAAAAAATAAAAGGTTTTACACAAGTTTAAATTTCTCAAATAGTGTTTTAATCTAAAATATTCCATTTTTACCAATTTGATTCGAACATTTTTAATGTCTAACTGAACTTATTGAAATTTTATGCAGAAACAACAAATGAACAATGATCAATTTGGAAAATATTTGAGTTATTTGAAATGACATTTACAAGTTTTAAAAAGATCCAAACTTAATTTAAAATTGGAAGAGTTTTTGAAAGATGAAAAACAAAATTTAGATTTTAGGTATCGAAATAAGATTTTGAAGTTTTTGAAGGATATTTAAAGGTTTTAAGAAAATAATTTTTTTTAAGTTTGCTGGAAAAATTGATTTTAAACCTATTTTTTTAAAATAGTAGTATTTTTAGATTTCGAACACAAAATTTATAAACTCTGTAAGCATTTTAAAAGGTTTTAAATGAATAAAAAATTGGTATGAAAATTCCTAGAAAAACGAACAATAACTTTTTTTAAATTAATTTTAAAGGAATATTCAATAAGATTTATAAAATTTTCCAAAAAGAACCCGGATGATTTTAAGATAATTTTTTTTACTTTTGCAGTATATTAAGTTTTTAAAATTATTTTCTTTCTCCTGCTTTCAAAAAACTTCCCCCTCTTCTCGACTTTTACTGTTTAACTGCGAAATGAATTAGTAGAACCAAATTAGCATATTTTTGGTTGAAAATTCGGTCATATTTTTGGTTCGGGATCCATCTGGATTTGTTAAAAATCTACTATGAAAATTTTTTATTTTATTGAAAATGTACATATTTTATTAAAAAGTCATATTTTTTCAGCAGAAATTTTACCACTTAGTTGGAAAAGAACTACTTTCTTAAACATTCAGTTTTTTTGGTTGAAGATTCATAATTTTATTGTAAAATTCAACTGATTGAATAAAGATTCAACTATCTTGTTCACAATTTTTGTTTGAGAATGAATTATTTTAACTATGTATTCCAATTTTGGTTCAAAATTGATCCTTTTGATTGAAAACGAATGATTTGTATTTGAAAAAACTCGTTTAATTTAACTGGTTGAAAATTCGTCTTTTGGTAGAAAATGTAACTTTAATGGTAGAAATGTCATCTTTTTCAGTAAAAAATGATATTTTTTGGTGTAAAATTCAAGTTTTCGAGTTGAAAATTTAACTGCCTTTGATCAAAATCGTTTATTAGCTTGAAAATGTACTGTTAGGTTAAAATTTGAACTATTTTGTTCGAAATTCTTTTTATTTTGCTTCAAGTTTAATTAGTTGGTTCTTGGTGCAACTATTTGGTTATAAATTAATTTTGCGGTTGTTGAAAAAAATGTCACTCTAATTAAAGTCTTTAAATTTATGTAAATCTTTGACTTTTTTCGACATTTTCAGAAATCTTTTGAAATTTATATTTTCTTACAACTTTTTTAAATATTCAAAAAATGAAAATTATTGTTGAACTTTTGAAAACTTCAAAACCTTCCAAATGTTTCTTAAAATGATTTAAATTTTGCCCTAAAATTTGTTGCAAGATTCTGCAAAATTAAATGAATTGCTTTAAAATCTTCTAGATTCTTTTTTTTGAAAGTTTTGGAAATCTTTTAAAATGTTTTGAAATACTTTCAAATATTCTTTTGAAATTGATTTTTCAAAATAAAAAGTCATTCGAAGTTTTGGCAGGAATATGAAGCAAAATATTGGTTTTCCCTTAAAAGATTTTCATAAATCTTGGAAATGGTCGAAAACCTCCTCAATCTACATCTTCTTCTGAATTTGTTAAAATCTTCCGCACCGTGTTAAATTGAAAATTTTTGCTTTTAATCTTCTACAATCTTTTTCAAAATTTTCGGAAAACATTAAAAATCTTTTGCAATCAATTTTGTCTTTAAATGCATTTTTCAAAAACAAGGTGTTTGAAATTGCCTAGGGATCTCAATACAAATTTTTGTATTCTCTTAAAACCTACACACATTCTTAAAAATATATCTTAAAAAAGCTTCTTGTTTCAAAATCTTTGAAAATCTTAATTTGGGTTATTTTTTTTAATCTAACTGACTTCATCCTTCTTTAATTAAAGAGATATTCAAATTAATGGTTTTGCAAACAATAGAATACTGATGTTTCGTTACTCTTGTTTACTTTGTTTTTTATTCAAAAAAATATTTTAATATGCCAAATTTCATCTTTGTCTCTTGATGATTCTAAACTTCACTTATACCATAAGTGACTATTAGTACAAAATATATCTTTTTATAATATAAATAAATATAAATATTTTTATAATATCAGGTATCTTGAGCGGACTCCTAAAAGACCATAAGGAGCGTCGTCGAGAACATCTTGCAATTTTGGACCCTCTTGGTCTCTTTGGTGGGAGGGAAAGAGGCAACAATGGAGGTTCAGAAGCTTCAGCTAACTCCCAAAGTTTGGGAACCAGCTTCAACCTTGGACCAATTGGTTTCAGTAGCAGTTTATCATCCGCCTCAGCAAATGCTAAAGCTGGAGCTGGAGGATCAGCAAATGCAAATGCAGATGCCCTAGCTAATGCTCAGAATGGAGGTCAAGGAGTTTACGGAGGTCAAGGGGGTTATGGCGTTCAAGGAGGTTACGGAGGTCCAGGAGGTCCAGGGGGTTACGGAGGTCCAGGTGGTTACGCGGGGGGCAATTCCAACGCTCAAGCTTCCGCCAATGCAGGAGCTCAAGGTAATCAAGAGTTTAATTAGAAATTAGAAATGAAAAATCTCATCAGAGATTAAAAAGCGCTTTACTCGTCTCATCCTGTTTGCAATTTTCGCACCGCAATTCATCTAGCGTCCAATAAGCACGAATTAGAACACGAATCAGATAGTGATCATCGACTTGCTACATAGTCAGGTATTCTGTAAAAGAAGGACCTGTAGAATCTCAACTGCTGATATATGTTGGTTAAATGGAATCTTCTGATGAGGAATATTTTGATAGTATGAAATTTTTGGATGGAGAAGATTTTGGTATGTTTTGCAGGAAATTATATTTCACCGGAAGATTGTGATGATGAGGGATTACCAGCTCAAGCTGTACCAACTAGAGATGATGGGTCTCGCAGATATGCTCGCAGTGGATATGGTGCATCTTCTACAGCAACTGCTAGTGCAAATTCTAATGCTAATTATGATATGATTACGAATCCTAGCAGAGGATATCAACCAGTTGCCGGTAGTAATGCCGTTGCTAGTGCTATTTCGAATGCAAATGCGAATGTGAACACTGTAGGACAATATCAGCCAGCTCAACAAATTCCTCCCCAATATGGTACCCAAGGTTCCAATGCCAATTCTAATGCCAATGCTGTTGCCAGTACTAATGTAAATTCAAATAGTGGAGGACAGTACCAAGTATTCCAAAATCGTCCCCAATATACTGCTCCACAAGAACCTACTGCCAATTCTAAGGCTATTGCTAGTGCTGATTCAAATGCCAATACTGGAGCTCAATATCAACCGGCGGTCTCAAGTCCTCCTCATTATTCGGTTTCTCCTGAATCAACTTCACTTACTGGTGCTAATTCTAACGCCAATGCTGCTGCAAGTAGTAATGTAAACACAAATACTGGAGGACAGTATCAAGATATCCAACATCCTCCCCAATATACTGCCCCACAAGGATCTACTGCCAATACAAATGCAATGTCTAGTGCTAATGCCGATGCTAATATAAATTCTGGAGGACAATATCAGCAAGTTGCCCAAAATCCTTCAGAATATGAAAAATATATTACTTCACAAGGATCTGCCACCAATCTTAATGCTCATTCCAGTTCAAATGCAAATACTGGTCTATCACAATCGATCCCTGTTCAGACTCCATCCCAACCATCATCCGGTTCTTACAGATACGTAATTCCCGTTCAGCAAGAAACTACTTCATCAGTATCTGGATATTCTGGAACTGAAAAAGGTTCTCCTAGAGTTACAGTAACTTATAGTATAGGACCTTCAAGAGGGAATGCTGGATCAGTATCTGCGTCAAATGAAAATTCACATTCAAATACAAATGCAAATTCACATGCAAATGCAATGAGTACTGGTAATATTGCTAGAGGAAATAATGGACCTGTTAAAAATCTGAATGATCCGAATTATCCTGTAAATCGAGGCTCTTCTGATACGATCAGGATTATCGTAAAAGAGGTTCCGAGGCAAGAAACTGGCCGTCGCTATCAGGATGAGCGATATCCTAGTGACAGATATCATGATGATCGATACGCTGGTGGCAGATATCCTGGTGATAGGTATTCTGGTGATCAACGTCATCGGTATCCTAATCATCATTATCATCATCATCATCATCATAATTATCGTCCAGACCCTTCTCAGGAAGAATATGGACCTTACGCTCATTATCCACCACCTCCTCCAGAAAACCCACAATATGTTCTAGTTCAACGTCCTTCTCAACCCCAACAGCAACAATATATTCCAGCTCCTCCACCTGCTAAACATCAACCTTCTTCTCCTCAGCAACCACAATATGCTCCAGACCCTCCTCCACCTCCAGCACCTCCTCCTCCTCCAACACTTCCTCCACCACCATCTCCATCACCACCTCCTCCGCCTCCTCCTCAACAGCCACAATATTTTCCAGCTCCTGAACCTCCACCTCCTCCGCATCAACAACCGCAATATATTCCAGATCCTCCACCTCCCCCACCTCCTCAGCAACCACAGTATATTCCAGCTCCCCCACCTCCACCTCCTCCACATCAAGAACCACAATATAATCCAGCTCCTCCGCCACCTCCTCAGCAACCACAGTACATTCCAGCTCCTGCACCTCCACAAAAAATCCAGTATGTTCCAGCTCCTTCACCTCCACAAGAACCAGTACAATTACCTCAACCTGTTGAAGAGAAAAGACTGGCTCGACCACAAGGTGAGCGTAACAAACCTTTGTCGTTTTATCAATCCATTCATTGTTCTAGTTGTAGTTCTAGAAACAATATTTAAACGTTTTCTAAAAGTCAGTGAAACCTGATGCAATAACGAATTGGTAAGAAAAGTGCAACAAGATGGAAATTTGACTACATATACATTATCAGATCTCGCACTACTTTACAAATTTCAAAAAAGTGTTAAATGTAGCCTCTATGCCTTAAGAAACTAGTAAAAGTAGTTAAGTTTTTTAAACAAGTAGCAAAGGGTGAAATGTTTATTGAATTAATTTTTTAGTGCTTTGTGAAACTCCTTATAATTTCGTGCTAATCCGTCTGAGCCTCAACTAAAAAACTTTAACTAACTATATTTGAGGGATTCATAGGATTTCAAATGAAACTAAAATATTTCACAAGATTATAAAGAAATTTCTATAGATTGTAAATTATTTAAAATAGTTGTAGATTTTCTTAGAGATTTTAGACGATTTCAGATGATTTTAAACATAATTTCAGAGGTTTTAATATATTACTATTAGTATATTTTAAAACATTTGATCAATTGCAAGATTCAAGATTCAAGGGATTCAAAAATATTGACGACTTGCAGCAGGAATTTCAGAGGATGTCAGCAATATTTAGTCATTCTAACAGTCAGAACAAAGATTCTTTATGACACTATTTTAATTCTATTTACACATATGTATGCTACCATTGACTTTATTTTCAATTTCTCAAATTAGTTCAAGGTTTGATCATTTTTTAATAAACATGTATTAAGATGCAGCAATAAATTAAATCAAATAAAATTTTCTTCCGTACAGGTGGTTTCACACAAAATCCCTTTCTCACTGGAAATGGAGGATCTAATGCAAACACAAATGCCAATGCCAATGCTAACGCTGGAGCTTCAGGTTACAATCAAGGAGGATTTGGTGGACCACAAGTAGGCTATGGTGGACCCCAAGGAGGATATAGTGGTCCCCAAAGAGGCTATGGTGGTTCCCAAGGAGGATATGGTAGTTCAAATGCAAAAGCCAACGCCAATGCTAATGCTAATGCTGGTGCTCAGGGTGGTAATTTCGGAAACCCAGGATATGCTGTTAACCAAGGATATAGTGGACCCCAGGGTGGAGGATATGGACCCCAAGGTGGATTTTCCCCACAGGGTGGATATGCTCAACCCGGAATAAGGGGCTCAAATGCCCAAGCTGAGGCCAATGCCAACGCTAATGCTCAAACTCAAGGAGGACTCGGAGGAGGTTACCAACCTAGCGATCATTTAGTAGCTATACCATCTGGTCCAGTAGTACCAAGTGGTCCTAGCGGTGGAGGATATGGAGGTGCTTCAGCTGGTGCCAACGCTAATGCTCAAGCTCAAGGAGGACTCGGAGGAGGTTACCAACCTAGTGATCATTTAGTAGCTATACCATCTGGTCCAGTAGTACCAAATGGTCCTAGCGGTGGAGGATACGGAGGTGCTTCAGCTGGTGCCAACGCTAATGCTCAAGCTCAAGGAGGATTCGGAGGAGGTTACCAACCCAACGATCATCTAGTAGTCATACCATCTGGTCCAGTAGTACCAAGTGGTCCTAGCGGTGGAGGATATGGAGGTGCATCAGCTGGTGCCAACGCTAATTCTCAAGCTCAAGGAGGACTCGGAAGAGGTTACCAACCAAGTGATCATCTAGTAGTCATACCATCTGGTCCAGTAGTACCAAGTGGTCTTAGCGGTGGAGGATATGGAGGATCACTTGGAGGTTCAGCTAATGCCAATGCCAAAGCCGATGCTAGTGCAAATGCAGGAGCTTCCAATATTGGACAAGGTGGATATGGTGGTAACCAAGGAGGGTATGGCGGAAACCAAGGAGGATTTGGAGGTTCTAATTCTAATGCTAATGCCAATGCCAAAGCCGATGCTAGTGCAAATGCAGGAGCTTCCAATATTGGACAAGGTGGATATGGTGGAAATCAAGGAGGATTTGGAGGTTCCAACTCTAATGCCAATGCCAATGCCAATGCCAATTCTAATGCCGGTGGAAACAATTATCGGTTGAACGAAATCCCTTCTGCTCCTTTACAAGGTAATTAATCTTGTAAGTCTTGCAAAGCATTTTAAAACAATATCCATACCTAATTTTTTCTTTCCGCAGGAGTTAACTCTGGTGCTCAGTCATCAGCGAATGCAAACGCAAATGCTTCTGGTTCTTCTTCTGGATTAGGAAATGCAGGAGCCAATGCTAAAGCTGATGCTTCCAGTAATGCATCATTTGGAGGCTATGGTGGCAGCTTTGAAACAAAAAGTTCTGCTTCAGCTTCTGCATCAGCAAACTCAAAGGACATGCTTATTTTCACTGACTGATTTTTGGAAGCTGTGATACAAGTGAATATTTTAAAACTAAAAGTACCGTGAAAGAAAACTCTAAATCAAGGAGTTCAAATTGGTTTTTGTTTATTCCCTTAGAGGAACAAACAAACCGAACCTATCGATCTTGATATAAAAATAATACTTTAAAGAGTTTTTTAATGATAACAAAATATTGTGTTAACACGTGACTACTCAAAACTTTTGGGTGAATATAAATTAGTTACTAAAACAATGCAACATAATGTTCGAGGAGTGTACATAATTTTGTTGTTTTTAGCGAAGAAACTTTAGTCTTGTAAATAAAAGCAAGTAGAATTTGCGACTTCCTGGTAATCCCGATGGCAATGTTTAGATCTAGAAGAAAAATATGTCAAACTGGCGAAATGAGAGAAAAATTTTACGTGAAACAAACATGTAGTTATTCTATAGAATTAATTTATTTACTAGGAAATTGTATACATATGTGTATGCACAATTAGCAATAATCACTTTTGCATCGTTCATCAGTCTTTTCTGGAATTCGCGCTTGAGTACCATCGTATTTTGCCATGTGTGATCATCATGATGCGCTATTCTCGTAATTACTTAGCACATGTGTTTTTTCAGGGAGATTTTAAAATACATTAAATACATATAATGGCGATAATAAAATTTTTATCACTTTTCTTAGGTTTAGATTACAGTTCGTTAGTGGCCTTTTGTGACCCCCATTAATTATGCATACTTGAGTCTCTAAGACATGTTTCATCAGTAATGAAGGCTTTCAAATCTTTGGATATTTTACTTTATGGTTATTACTGTAATTTTTTATGGATAGATTTTAAATTTTAGGATTCACAATTTTCGTGTGTTAATAAATAACAGACTTAGGTACATTTTTTGGAAAGACTTGCAAGTAAATAAAAAATAATAACAATAATTGATGACGAGAAATGCATATTTTTTAAAATGAATTTTAGAGTGTTTACCAATAAAGATTTATATATTTAGATACTTTATCAATTTTGTTAAAAACCGATTTATTTTACTGGCAATACATATATTTTTTTAGGAAATTAATTTGCTTCATAACAATTTATGGTTATAGTTGAATGTTCATTTCTTTTGTTGAAAATTTATTATTTTTTAAAGAATTATCATCTTAGTTGAAAATTCATCTCTTTGGTTGCAAATGTTACTATTTCTTTGAATCTTCGTATTTTTTTTTTGAATTATGCTGTTTTTTATTTAGATTAAAATCGTTCTTGGTTTAAATATCAAACATTACATTTTTTGCGGCGAATTTTTACGTTTTCATTAAAAATTCAAGTAACTCGTTGAAATTTGAACTATTTTAATAAAAATACTTTTTTGTTGAAGATTAATCACTTTAGCTAAAAATTTATCGCTCTGTTTAAAAACGTAACCAATTTGTTAAAAATTCTATTTATTGGATTGAAAATTGAATTTTTAACTGAAAAAATTAATATTCTATTTTTGGTTGAAAATTGATACTTTTTAGTTTAAAATTCATGTATTTAAAAAAATTCATTTTTGTTTCAGAAAAAAAAATCTTTATGTTTAAAAATTCATTTTTTGGATTGAAATTCATCTATTTGGTTCAAAATTCGGTTTTTATATTGTAAAAAATTATCTGTTTTCAACGAAAAATATGAATATACTGTTTTTGGTCAATTTTAGTTGAAAATTCATGTATTTTCGTAAAAAATCATCATTTTTGGTAGAAAAGTAATCTCAACGATTGAAAATTCATCTTTTGGACAAAATTTTCAATTGCATGGTGGACAAATCATTTAATTTTTTTAAATTTGTATTTTTTGTCAAAAAGTGCAGGTTGAAAATTCAATTGTTTATAGAAAATTCATATTTTTCACTTGAGAATTCGATAAAAAATTAAACTATTTGATACAAAATTTATCTTTTTCATTTGAAAATTGAACTATATTGATGAAAATTCGTCTTTCTTGGTATTATTAATGTAAATACACACCATATTGAATGTAATATGAAACACTTTAAATTTATAGAATTTTAAGTCAAAATATATATTTAATTTTCAATAAAATACATAAATTTCTACTAAGTAGTTGAATTTTTAAATTATAAAGGATAAATTTCTATCCAAAAATGAAATATTGTAATCTTCAGATGAAAAAAATAATTTTTAACAAATAAAAAAAAACAAATTTTTAACAAAAAGTTACATTTTAAGACAACATATATATTCAACAAAGCATATTAATTTTCAACAACATTTTTAAATATTAAAGTTAAAAGGAATAATTATCTACAAGGCGGTTTTATTTTCAACCCAGAAATATGTTTTTTAATAAACAGGTTAATTTTTCACGAAGAAGATACAGTTTTCATGAAAATAATTAAATTTATATAAAAAACGAATTTTTAACAGAAAAGTTAATTTTCTACCAAACTGTTGAAATTAAATAATCAAAAAAAAAATAATAAGAAAAAAAAATTAGTTATGTTTTCAACAATAGAAATAAATTTTCAACTGTTATAATGATGAATCTTGTAAAAATGAATTTTTAACAAAAGACTTCGAAACCCAAAAGATGATTTTTTAATCCGGAAGATTAATTTTATAAAAATGGAATAGTTACATTTTTCACACTTGAAATCATAAAAAATAAATAAATTTCGAAAAGAATAAATAAATAAAAATAATTCTCAACCAAAAAGATAAATTTTCAACTGAGAAGATTAATTTTCTGCCCTTGAAATCTTCTATATTTTTTTCGATATTTTTAGAAATCTTAAAAAAAAATTCTCATGAATGTTAAGGAAACTTTTTCGTTTTCTTGAAACCGTTGATCTATCTTAAAAAGCTTAGAATATCTTCTATTTTCAAAGAAAAAAGATGCATTTTAAACAAAAAAGTTCAACTTCAGCCAAATAGTTTAATTTTCTACGAAATTGTTGAATTTTCAACCAAACACGGTTAATAATTTGAAACGAAACCGCTGCATTTCTAACAAAAAATCACGAGTTTTATAATTTTCTACGAATAAAGACGAATTTTTAACAAAATGTATGAATTTTCAACTAGAAAAGATCAATTCTGAACCAAAAAATAAAACGAATTAAAAAAATAGTTACATTTTTAAACAACAGATGAATTTTCAACTAAAGTGATAAATATTTGAAAAAGTGAGTTTTCAACAAAAGAGTTCAGCCTAACAGATGCTTTTTCAATCCGGAAAATTTATTTTCTAAAAATCGAATAATTGTATTTTCGACCAAAGAGATGAATCTGCAAAAAGGAGAGAAAGGGCATATTTCTTAAAAATATAGAAAAAAAAATTCTTTAAAATTTATCATCAAGAAACGTCCTAAATTTTATTTAGGTTTGTAATTTTATTTTAACAGACCCCCCCCAATCCTTGTTATAAGTCGTAGTTTTTAGCATGCCCCCTTCTAAAATCATTAACTTACTTTATGGACGGCCCCTAATTAAAATAACTCTAAAAAATTAGGTTTTTGATTAATATTTTTCTAAAAGGTAATTATACTCTATTCCCCGAGACAATAACCTACAGAAGCGTATCTTTACGTATTTGGGCAGAGTATGGTTAAAGAAGGAGTTGCTTGGATGAAAATGTCCCATATTAAAGCAAACACTTAATTTTGTATTACGTTTAGGGAGCATTCGGAATAGAGTATATACTCTATTCCCAAAGAGTATAACCTCAGGCGGGCCACGTTATGTCAACTTTGCGTAGCTACGGAAGCTTTTCTTAAAGATACAATCCGCACGCTCCATGAAGGTTATAAAAAAATGAGGAATTTCTTCTTTGACAATATATCCGCTCAAATATGTAAAGATGCGCGTCTGTAGGTTACTCTCAGGGAATAGAGTATAGATGATACAGTTTTTTATACCTTCTAATTTTCAAGGAGAGGAGCCGCGGGACCAAGAGAAAGGCGGTGCTCAATCAAGCGTGACAAACAGTGTAAGGGCCGCACACTCAGCGCATTAGCTGCATCAGGTTGCGCCATGCGTCCAAATGGGGCCAAATGACTTGTTACGATTAGGGGGTAAAAAATTGGCAAAAAATCTGTTAAATATTGTCGTTAATGGAAGGCCAATTATACGCTGGAGGTAATGACGTAATATTTAGCTTGATAGTATAATTGATTTACGCATTAAATTAGAATCATCGATGAACTTGAACTCCCTCTTGACCTCTCTGGAGAAAAAATGAGAGAGGAGACGATTAGCGAACGTCTTCAGGAAACTTCAATTCTAATCAATTACGCAAGAAATTAAAGGAATTTATCAGCTTGAAATTAATCAGACAATAAGGAAATTATCTTTTTACCATATCTGAATTTGCGAAATAAAAAAATAAAATGAAAATGGTGT
>NC_046658.1:167841715-167860595 GCF_010883055.1 Belonocnema kinseyi | reverse complement strand
AGTCTATTTGTTGCGAAATTTGATTGAAAATTGTGGTCATGTTTTTTATAACTTTATTTATAATAAGCGTTTGCCACTAAAAAAAATCGAATACTTAATAAAAATTTAGATTAAAAATGTAACTATTTACATGTAATATTAAATAACTGTTTTTTTCAAAAATAACTTTTTGAAAGGAATAGTACTTTCCTATTGTTACACGTTTTTAAGAATTTAATTGATATATGTTTAATATCGGAAATTTTGACCAAAGATTACAAGGTATTATTAAATATATTGATTATTATCATTGCATAATGAAATAAATTAATAATGCATTAGGCATAATTACACTGGGATCGCAGGTCCACGAGAGAGATGACGATCATTCAAGCGTGACAAACAGCATCAGCGCCCCATTTTTAGTGCATTGGTTGTGAAAATCCAGGTTCCAATGTAATCAGTTTACAGAAAAAGTTAATTTTAAATCCGAAAATATGAATTTTTAACAAGAAATTTAATTTTGTAACCAAATACTTGAATTTTTGACCAAATCGATCAATTTTCTATTAAAGTTAATATTTAATAGAAAGAAAACGAATTTTAACTAAATTTACACCAAAGAGATGAATTTTCAACCAAAATGATAAAATTTAAACCAAAAACAAAAAATCATTTTTTGATCAGTTAGTTTAATTTTTTAACTAAGACTTTGAATTTTTAAACAACAAATATTTTCCATCGTAGAAAGAAATGAAAGTTTAAATCCGTAATTTAAGTGAGTTTAAAAGATAAAATTTGTTTAAATATGAATTTTTTTTTCATTTTCTCACAATCAATTTTAGGAAAAGCTTTTTAATTTTCATGAAACGTTTCCAAATTCTTGAAAAGTTTGGAAATAGTCAAAAATTTACTTTTGTTTAATATCTTCTAAAATCTTAAATTATTCTTTTATTTTTTCAAAATAACTAAATCTTCTAAATTTCTTTGAAAAAGATTTACATTATTTTTAATTCCCCAAAATTAGATAATTAAAAATTAAAATTATTGTTAAATCTTTTTAAAACATCGAAATATTTCTAGAACTTAGTAGATTTTTTCTGAAATTTTGCAGTTCTGTAAAATTAAGAAAATTACAAACAATTTTTTCAAATTTAAGATCACATTTTTTCTGTTTTCAAGACTTCCAAATCTTCTCATTATCTTTAAAGGAGCTTCAAAAAATTTCTTTAATTAAAAAAAAAAAACAAATTGTCTTAAAGTATTCCACAATCATTTTGAAATTCTAGAAATTTTTTGAAATCTTCTTAAAAATTCTTTAAAAATAATTTTTCAGAATAAAAAATAAGTTTCCTAGGAATCTTGAGAAATTGTTTTTATTTTCTTGAAACATTTTGAAATCCATGAGAAACTTCAAAATTTTATTTTGAAATTTAAAATGATAATCATTTTGCATTTTACTTTTTTGAAATAAAAGTTTGTACATCTTTGCCAGCTTGCAAAATAAAAACAAATTGGTTTGAAATTTTCCATACTTTTTCATACTATCCCTAACTAATTTTTCATTTTCCGTGACTGTTATAAAAATTTTTTTCTTTGGTTATATTTCTAACCAAAGAAATGAATGATTAAACAAAAAGCTTAATTTTCCACACAAAAAAAAATGTCAACAAAATGAATGAATTTTGAAATTAAAAAAAAATACATTTTTAGCCCAAAATGGAAAAGTTATATTTACAGATTAAAAAGTAACTTTATAAACATTAAAAATAAATTTTCAACCAAAGAAATGAATTGCCAACCAAAAGAATGAATTTTACACCAAGAAGATTTAGTTAAAAAACGTAATTAAAAAAAAGAATTTCCAAAAACATGATTAACTTTTTAACAATAATTAGGAATTTTCAATAAAAAATTTGAATCATTGATAGAAAAAAAATCATTTTCAAAAGGCCAAGTTACGATTTGTCTACAGAAAGTCTTATTTTCAACTAAAAACATAAATTAGAAAATGAATTATTATTAAGAAAAGAAAATTTTTGAATAATATAGTACAATCTTTGACAAAAGAAATAAATTTTCTATACTATAAATATTACTTGTTTGCCAAAATGACGAATTTTCTTCAAAAAAATTTCTTCTTAAAGTAATTACTGAGGGTCTTTTTGTTAAAATTATTATGAATATTTATTATTTCTTCCCAACAAAAAGGTAAAAGAACAGCTGAAAATTTAAATCATTACCCTAAATGTAGGTAGTTATAAACCATAATAAATCGATTAAAAAATTATGTTTGTTACATTTTGACTAAATTATCACAGAAAGTGAAAAATGAAGAAAAAAATTATTTTTGCTAACTTGAATTATTACCACACTTTTAGTGAAAAGTAAACAAAAAGTCAACAATTTCAGAAAAATCAGCGAATTTCTAACATTATTCCAACATAATATCATCAAAAACAATTAAAAGTTCTTTAAACAATTATGTTTGTTAACTCGAATTAATTATTACCTCAATGCAATTGAAAAGTGGACCAAAAGTGGAAAATTTCAGAAAAAACTGTAGCGTTGTAGCAAACTTCTAAAAGAATATTATTTAAATAAATAATAAACTTTTAAACGAATTTGTTTGTTAAATATAATTGATTATTATCTCGCCCTAACAGAGAAGTTAAAAGTAAGTTAAAGAATTTGAAAAAAAACCGTGAATATCTCACTCTATTCTAAAAGAAAATCACTAAAGAAAATAATAAATCACTTAAAGAATTTATATAAACATTTAATTATCAGTATAAAGTAGTATTTTGTGTATTAGGAACAATTTGTATTCGCGAATCGCAATATACCTAACCGCTATTTTTATATTGGATTTTAAAAATTCAATATGGCGGATCCAATATGGCGGACATGAATGATTAAAAAGATTAATTTTCTGATAAAAGACAAATTTTCAACCGAATAATTGATTTTTCAAACTGAAAAGATCAATACTTAACCAAAACTGAAGCAGTTAAATTTTCATTTAAAAAAATATTTTAATATGAGAAAAACATACCCTCTACAAAATAGTTGAATTTTATACAAAACTACTTAACTTTTTATACCAAAAATTTTAATTTTCAAACCAAAAATATTCAGCTTCATCATAGAAGTTAATTTTCAATCAAATAGTTATATTTCTAGTTATAAAAAATTAGGTTTTAATCCCAAAAAAGAAATTTTGAATATAATACATACATTCTGAACTAAAAAGATAACATTTCAACCAAGAAGATTATTTTTATACCAAAAAAGAAAGTTAATAATTGATTCAATATAACACACATAATTGCCTTAACAATTTTTTGTTTATAACTAACTGCTATTAGATCATTGCTGGAAAGTTGAGGTTTTTTCTGAAATTTTTAGTTTTTTTTAACCCTCTTTTTCGAAATTTAAAGAAATATTTGATGTTTCAAAATCTTTTTAAATTTTCTCCTAAAACTCACTTTTCCAATTAAAAAATCGAAAGGAATTTTTTTGGGAACCTAAAGAATTTAGGACATTATCCTGAATTTTTTTAAAAGTCCTAAAATATCTTATAAATTTTCATTGTTTTTAAATCATTTCAAAACTTCTACATATCTCTTAAATTTACTAAAATTTGTTCTAAAATTACATATTATGGCATGATGTTGCTTAAAAAACGTTAAAACCCCAAAAACTCTCCCAAAACTGTTTGAATTATTTTATCTCAAAACCTTTTGAAATTGTTAAGATGCTTCTATTGTTCTAATTCTTAATATAAGTTTGTTTAACAATTTTATTTTACTTATCTCTTTGAAAATTAAAAAAAAAATGTTACCCAGATGTAAAAAGAGAAAACATTTTTTTCTTCTTAAAAACTCTGGAATTTTAATATAGTAGCAAGATGTTGGGAAACAATTATTGCATAGCATAAAATACCTAATTTAAAAAAAAGTTATAATTGCAAATTTGTTTTTTTGGTAACTTTTGATACTAATTTCAGAAAAAAATCAAACGTATTTCCATATGATTTGAAAAATCGAATGCAAATACATATTTCAGTTCATCAGAATCATTCGAAAAATTGTCTGATTGAAATAATATAATTGCAAATATAAATTAACTTTTAATATTCAAATTATGTTCAATATTCCATTATACAACCTTTAAGCCAATAATTAAATTATGTAACTTCAGTTTCAGGATCTAAGTTTTAATCTTTATTTACTTCAATAATCAGAAAACGTTAATTAGCTAATAATCAATTGATCATTTTACAAAAGAAAGACCATTTAAATATATTTCTGTCATAAAACATTTAAATAACTTTAACTTCCTGTATATTTTTAATTAGAACTTTCATTTATAAAAAATTTATTCAATCTTAAAATTTTAAACTAATTTAAGAAAATTTCACTTTTAGTAGTATAAGTTCATAATGAATTAATCAGTTCAGAAAATAAAAAGCATGAAACAATTATTGTCATCGAAACATTCAAATAATGTTTACATTATGTGTATAATCTCCTTTAAATTTTAAAACAGCATTTCTATACGTCTAATTTATTAATAACCTTTGTCACGAATTAAAACCAATATGAAAAAAGTGTGAAGAAAATTATTAGCTAATAAGGAATTGAATAGTTCCCAACACAAAAAGCTTCAAATAATTGTTTTCACTGATTTTAAATTTTATTTACAAAAATTTCTTTTTTAGTGACTTAATATTAATTTGAGGGAAAAATTAATATATTTTTACATATAATTTAGAAAATTAAATAGAAATATTAATCTTAGAACACCAGCAAAATTCCGAAAAATTATTTAATTGAAATAGAGGTACTTTAAAAATAAATTTATTTATATTATGCAAATCATATTCAATGTTCCATTATATAACCTACAAGCAAATAATTAATTCATTTGTTACTCATGTAACTTGAATTTGAGGCAATCAATTTTAATCTTATTCAATCAAATGTTATAAAAAAATATTCAGCTTATATCAATTAGTAATTTCACAAAATAAGAAGCAATAAAGTATAATCCTCAATAAAACCTTTAAATAATTTTCATGAAAACATTAAAATAATGTTTACATTATATCCTCATTTAAATTGTAAACTGCGTTGTTTAAAAATTAAAATTAAAAAAATTGAATTAATTACTCATTTCACAATATCGGAAGCCCCATAAAAAATTATATGATTGTAATACAAGTATTGAAAAGAAAAAAAAATTTTATTACAAATGGAACAGCTAATATTTAATTGCATAATCTGAGAGGAAATAACATGTAAATATTACTAAATATTAAACAATTTAAATCCAGTCTTTATGTGCTTGATATTTTATTTTTTATTATTAAATTTTAATTAATATTATAATATTAATAAACCTAATGATTTCACAATATATCTATCAATTAAATAATCTTTTATATTATTTAACAAAATTAGATTTTAAGAAAAAAAAAATTAATCCTGAAAATATTATTATTATCACTAAAACGTTCGAAATTTTTTTTAAAGACTCGCTTATGCAAAAATTAAAATTAACACACACACACACACACACACACACACACACACACACACACACACACACACACACACACACACACACACACACACACACACACACACACACACACACACACACACACACGCACGCACACGCACGCACACACACGCGCACGCACACGCACGCACACTTAATTAGAACATGAAAATAATAAATTCATTTAATTTTAATTTAGTTTATGATAACTTTATATTCAAATAACATTTTTCATTATAATTTATATCATAATATTATTAAACTTAATGATTTCAAAATATATCTATTAATTTAATATTCTTTTATATTATTAAAAAAATCAGGTTTTAACATAAATTTTAAATTATTATTCCTGTAACATTGAATAAACCACTTTCTGGTAAAAAGTGTCTTCAGTAATTTAATGTAACGATTGAAGAATTATGAGGAACAAATTTAAATATTATACATGATAATAATTCATTAAAAATAACAGCTGTTATTGAAAGTGAAAATAAAAAGACACAAAACATTAATAATTATCGGCGATCGAGAAAAGTAGAAATCTAATTTTTTATTTCGATTGATTTTATACGTTGAAAAAAGATGTCACCAGTCGCCATAAAATATGTGATTAACTTGACCATTGTAAGATTCAGCGTCCATGCGCTACTAATGGAGGTTTCGAGTTTTTATATATAGGATTTACTGTGAACCTTTTTGTTGAAATTAATATTATTATTTATTATTTGTTTCGAGCTAAAATGTCAAAGAAAAGTGGAAATTTAAAGAAAAATCCACAATTATCTGGCATTACTATAGGAGAAAACTGTTATGAACAATAATGATTTATTCAAACAATTATATTTGTTACCTTGAATTAATGAATGTCTCAATCTAATTGAAAAGTGTACCAAAAGTGGAAGATTCTGAAAAAACTGCAGATTTCCTGCATTATCTAAGAGTATATTAAGATAAATAATAATAAATTGTTAAAACAGTTATTTATGTTAACAATTATTTACTTGTTTTTAACCTAATTACTGCGGTTTTTTCCTCTAGGTTAAAAGTTTTAACTTTTTTAGTTTTTTAAATATAGCCAAAAACCTTAACTTTTTGGAAAAATCGATTTTAAGTCTTTTTCACTTTAATTGATGCTCAGCTACGTCGTTTTTGAAAATTTTAAATTTAATTTTCAGGGAATGCGTTCCGGAATGTCCCTCCATCGATAGGCTAAGAGGAATAAAACATTGATTTAAAAGAAATTTTTATTATTTTTTTTCTGATCCTCGGCGTATATCGGACTTCTCTAACTTCCAGCGTTTCGTTTATCGAGCTAATTTTGAGCAACGAAAATTGTACAGAATATGACAGAAGTTAAGTAATCCCTTAAAAATAAATTGCATTGGACATTCCAAAGCGAATTTCCTAAAAATTTTATTTGATAAATCCCAAAAATTACTGAGAGAGCACGAGTTGAAGTGAAAAACGAACAAAAATAGATTTTTCTAAAAAAACTCAGTTTTTTGACTCTAATTACAAAACTTAAATAGCGACAACTTTTTGTTTAATGAAAAGAAAAGATGCGCAATAAAATTTCACATCTTGAGATGGCTTTCAAAAATTCAAATTCGAAAATGTTTTTTATTATTTGATTATTAAGTTTGCAATATAAAAAGCATGAACAATTATTTCTATTGAAACATTTTAATATTTTTACCTTATATTTTTCTTAAAATTGGAATTTTATTTCTGAAGAGTCGAATTATTAATAACCATAAACTTTTACATTAATTTTCGAAAAATTTAAAACATATATACGTATAATTTTGAAAATTAAACTCAGATACTCATTTCAGAACATCACATTCGAACAAAAATATATCATTGTAATAGATGTATTTTAAACAAAAAAAAAGGTTTTACAGTACAAATAATGGCTAATATTAGATTACATAATTGAAAATTAAATAATCTATTTATGTTTTTTAATTGACAGAAATTTAAATTTAACCTTTATGTAGTTTAGTATTGAAAAAATATTAAATAGTCATTTATTAGTTAATCAGTTTACAAAATAGATATCAATAAACAATTATTTACATTAAAATATTAAAATAATTTTTTACTTATATTTTCATGTAAATTTGAATTATTAAGAACATTTTAAACTAATTTTTTAAAAATGAAAAAATATGTTTATATAATTTTGAAATCAGAATGAAGATACCCATTTCACAAGATCAGAAACATTTGAAAAATTATATAATTGCCATAGAGGAATTTTCAATGTAAATAAACTTTTGTTATGAAAATGATAGAAAATATTCAATTACATACTTTAAAAATAAATAATCAGTTTATGTTACGTAATAGACGAAAATTAAAACTGAAACGTTATGTAAAAATTGCTGTTGTGATTTCTCAATAAATGTAATGGAAGTTTATTACGAAAACGTAATGTAGTTTTACAATACATGAAATTATATCGTCACAATACAGTATTGTGAAATTACAAAGATTGTTTTGTAATTTCACAACATCCAAAAAAATCTGCATCACAATAAATGCATTGTAAAATTGCAATACATGTGTTGTAAAATTGTATTACATGTATTGGGAAATTACATCATGTTTTGGTAATAAGCTTTCATTACATTTATTGTGAAATCACAACAGAAATTTTTAACAGTGTAGAATAGTTTTTAAAAATCGGTCTGCAGGAGCGACTAGAAGTAGATTTTCTTATTTTTTAACAAAAATCAAAATATCATTTTGAGGTATGGGGATACTGAATGAGAATTAATAATTTATCATCCAAAGAAGTTATTTAGTGCGGAGGAAATTAAATTTTGGTGTGACGGTGTAACAGAATGTTTTTCGCTTTTATGCTCTTAAAAGTAATTAAATCTGATTATTTTTATATTGAATTTGTCATTCCTTGAAATAAACTTGGTTGACGAATAAAAACCATACTACATACTAGTTACATCACAAAAACTTTGTAATTAAAAAAAAACAAAAAAAAAACCGGAAAATTTGAAAAGTTTTCAAGTTTCAGGTTAACATGGTATTGGGATTTCACTTTAAAACAATTAATTTTTTTATTTTTATTATTGAGGATCGCAGAAGGAATCTTCAGAAGAAACCTAAAGTTTGAAAAAAAAATCGATAATTTTTATGCAAAATGCTGTCAAAATCACTAACATAACCCACACGAATACACATAGCTCACGAAAAAATTACATGTGCCTTTGTAGGTTAAGTTAGAAGTTTTGAGAGCACTTTTTATGAGGAATATAGATTGTTTTCAAACTATAAATTTCTGATGCAGAAGGTCGACACTGAGTCCGCATGGTGCGTGCAAATTTGCAGAATAGTTGTCACGTTGTGATGGTGAAGATACCGACACATGTAACCTCATATGCGTTGCATGCGTCGACACAGCGTGCCAAGGGAATCGAATGGAGCCTCTACCAGTACCCGAAAAGACCCCATTGGGTCCCCATTCGGTTCCTTTTTAAAAAACTCAAAAAAACAGCAAAATCAACTTTTAAATGGTTGAACTTCGGATTCTACGTTGAAATTCCCTGTAGAAGGTCACGGAATAATCGCTAGTTTTTTTGAAACGGTAAAAAGTGTAAAAAAATATGAGACGTATAACGCCTGTTGACTGCTACACTTCAAACGCATCGCCTGTAAGTAGCAGTTAACAGGCGTTATACGCCTTCTTTTTTTTTTTTTTTAACTTTTTACCGTTGCAAAAAAAAGTATTACGAATCTTCCATGACCTTCTATAAGGAATTTTAACGTAGAATCCGAAGTTCAACAATTTAAAAGTTGATTTTGGTGTTTTTTCGAATTTTTTAAAAAAAGGAACCGAATGGGGAACCATTGGGGTCTTTACGGGTACTTTGTAGAGGCTCCATTTGGTTCCTTCGGTCCTCGAGGGCAGCTATGGATAATAATTGTAACACAAGTAAACAAAATGTACAAACAGACTTTAAGTTTAAATACTGGGCAGATAAAATACACAAAATTGGCACATTTAGTTTTCAGATGGTAGCCGTCAAAAATTGCTTCGTTCGCGATTGAACAGTTTTAGTCGGGGTAAAATACCAACCATCTGAATTCTAAATATCTAAATCTGCGTGAGTTAAAGCCGATATCATGTTGTGTATGTGCAGTATACATACGATCTGGGGGGTATCCACAAATGTGTTTCTTCGGCCGAATTGCACTGAAACACAATTCTCAAATTGGAATATTTCGCAACCCCTTCCTTTGTTTAGCACCGAGTGTATTTGATCGTGGGACACGACTTGTAACTTCGCTCCCGCCATGCACACCTAACCTCTTTGTCACCGGCCGGCGCACCTTTTAACAATATTCCCTGCGAATTTCAGCTTTCTAGCTTGACATTTGAAAATGTAACGCAATTTTGAGTGCATCTGTTTTTTTGAGAATTTCGATTTTTCCAATGGATTTAATTTTGCAACAACGTGTGTGTATTAAATTTTGTGTTAAAAATGGTTTCAATGGCAAAATGACTTTGGAAATTTTGAAAAAGTGTTTCGGCCACGATGCTCTAAAAAAAAACAGCTGTGTATCAGTGGCATGAACGCTTTACCAATGGACGTGAGTCCATCAATGATGATGATCGCAGTGGTAGGCCGTCGACATCAAAAACCGACGAAAACGTCGATAAAGTACAAAAAATGTTGGCTGAAAATCGTAAGTTAACAATTCGAGAGTTGGCAGATGACTTAAACATTGCTTATGGATCTGTTCAAGACATTATCGTAAATGATTTGGGATTGCGTCGTGTTGCTGCAAAATTAGTACCAAAAGATCTGAATTTCATGCAAAAAAAAGATCGTGTCGATATCACTCAAGACATGCTTTCTAAGGTTGAAATGGACCCAGCATTCATCAAACGCATCATTACTGGTGACGAGACGTAGGTTTATGAGCACCACACTCAATTCAGACATCAGGCGAGTGAATGGCGACTCCGCGATGAGCCAAGGCCGAAAAACGACATCGTTTTCAGTCGAAAAAGAAGATAATGCTCACGGTTTTCATGGATTACAACGGTATCGTACACCACGAATTTTTGCCAGAAAAGCAGACCGTCAACAAAGAGTATTATTTAGGTGTAATGAGGCGTCTGCGTGAAGCAATGCCATCATTATTCGTGAGTTTCTCATCAAAAACTCAACTAATACAATTCCGCAGCCATCAAATTCGCCAGATTTAGCTCCCTGCGACTTTTTTTTTGTTCGGTCGACTGGAAAAACCACTACGCGGAACGCGTTTTAGCAGCCGATCGGAGATAATATAAAAATCGAAAACGGCACTGATGGGCATACCGAAAATTGAGTATCAAAAATGTTTTGAGAGCTGGATCAAGCGCTGGCATCAGTGCGTGGCAGTCGATGGGAATTACTTTGAAGGAGACCACATCAATATTCAAGAATAAACTTATATTTTTAATTTTAAAAATAAATTCCGGGAACTTTTTGATCAAGGTATTATATTATAACGGTTGCAATCTACAGGACACTGAGTACAGGCCGACTGCCGATTAAAACGTCTCTAAGAAGACAGACCGGCAGTAGATCGATACCAGCGGATGAACGGCCCATCAATCGTTTAAGTGGTCTCTTGCCTGGTGACTTCTCTTCAGCGCGACAGCTCTACAAGGGAGAGAGTTACACATCTCGTCAAGCAAACCAATGTATTATTTTTGTTTGAAATACATATGCTGTGTACGCTATTCCAGCTACTGCAAATACTAACCTGGGTACGCCACTTAATTTCTAATTTACCACTTAATTTTTGTTTTCGGGCACGCCATCTCGGCTCTGAAAAAATGGCATTGATTTTGTTTTTTGGGTACGCCAATTCGGCTCTAAAAAACCTAATCACATTACTTAATTGGGTACGCTATCTAAGCTCCAGAATTTGATTTGATTTTGTATTTGATTTTGTATTTTTAACTGTATTTTGATTTTGGTTATTTTTCTGGGCACGCCCCCTCGGCTCCAGACTTGTATTTAATTTTCTTCAAATGAATCTTAGTTCGCCATCCAGGCATAAGATCAGTTTCCCTTCCTAGACGATCGATGCACGCTATCTCAGCTATTTCTGACAAACCCATTTTAGTGTACGCTGTCTAGACTGCCAACTTTATAACAATGCCTCGTGGTAGACCACCAAAGCGCACACCTAGGGCAAATATGCAAATTGAAATTGAAGATTATGATCGGAAAATAAATACCCATACTCTTGCAAACGCACCCACAAGGGAGGTTCAGGGGGCAGCGAGACCACCTCTATTATCACCCATTGCGCTAGGAGACTATACATTACCAATTATAGACAGATCTCTGGGCACCATTCCAAAATTAAGTAGGCAAAAAAACGCAGATATTTGAGAGAAGAATTAATTTTTTCTTCTTTGGACACAGTTCTACCAATGAATGAGGAAAGATACTCTAAAAATTGCGACAACGCTGACAAATATGCTGAACTTAGAAGCGAGAATAAAAATTTACAAAAGGCAGCTAAAGAACTTTTTTCTAGACTTGGGGGGGGGGGGGGGGGGGGGGAGAAAAATCAATGCTGTTACAACAGAAATACAAGGAGAAATCGAGGATGTAGAAGCCAGGATGTTTGAAGAAACAACTAATCAAATAAGTTCATTAGAAAAAATGAACGAAATTCGATTTCAAGTTGTCGAAGGAGGTTTAAAGAATATTACAGATCGTGCAATGACCACAAGCAAAAGAATGTTAAATTTAGTTGAAGAAGATGTTTGAAAAAATTCACAAGATATCCGCTTAGTTCCAAAAAGACAATATCGGCTTGAAGAGAGGCTTCAAAATTTAGGATCAGAACAGCGAACTAATTTATGCAACGAGGGAATCGTCGAAATTCTCAAAATTAATCCAAGAATACCCATTTTCAATAAAGGATCTTCTTCTATCCAATTTTTAGAGGAACTAGCTGACTTTTGTGCTGCAGTTAAACCCACTACTACACCGAGCGCATTTATAATCGGCAGCTGTTTGAGGGGTACGGCTAAAGATTGGTGGGATCTTGTAAAAGAAGATAACGATGACTTTCGAGAATTCTGAACTAAGTTTAAACAGTGATATTGCAATGAGACCACTCAATATGACATAAGGTCAAAGCTGGAATTTGGATATTATTCTCCAGCACAAGATATCTCCATTACATCATATGCAAGTAAGATGTTTAGAGAGATCAAAGGTTTGACTCCACCGATAGCCAACCAGGAAGTCAATTTAAAGTTAACCAAACACTTTAATGGGGAAATCAGAATAGCCATTTCAGCAAGACTCATTACTACTCTGCATGAGTTGTTGGAACTTTTGGAAAGATTTGACAAGTCAGGATCCTTAAACAATAGAAAGTCAGGGCCACAATCCTATAGAAGAGGATTTGATTCTTGGAGAAACAAATCTCGTAACTCTGGAATAAATTTTCAAAATAATAGAAATGATCCAGTAAGAAATGCACCTAGAACAAGAGAAGAGAATTGGGGAAAAATAAAAGAACCAGAGATTCACAACAGAGATACATAATATCTCTAGAAGTTCTTGAGTAAAATAATGAAGAATATGACTCTGCTACTATTAAAGAAGTAACCCAAAGAAGGCAGGGAAACTAGCAATATCCGTGCCTTCAAAAGGTACCTACATGTCGGGAGACATCGATGAAAAATAATAACCTTGCGACATATACTTTAAATTACAATTGGCGAGAAGAACTTCTCGAAGAAGATTCTAGTAACACTAAACAACGTTACGGTTGTCCCATGATAAATATTTCAATTGAAGACAACGGAATTAAGGCCTTAGCAGATAGTGGAAGCCAAATATCTTGCATATCCGAAGAATTTTATGAAGAAGAAATTAACATATTTAAAACATGCCCAACACTTTCTATTGTAGGGATATTAGTAGTTGGAGCCACAGGGGGCAAAATTTGACTGTGCCTTGATGCCAGGAAGCTGAACGAGATATTGGAAGAGGATCATAAAGGCACAGAGACTATGGAAACCCTATTTCGAAGATGCCAAAACAAAAGGGTAATAATAAGTTTATATATGAACATGAGCTTCTGGCAAATTCCTCTTCATCCAGATTCCAAAAAATACACAGCATTCCTACATAAAGGAAAATGCTACGAATATAATGTCACCCCGTTTGGATTAAAAACCAGTACAGCTGCTTTGGTTCGAGCGCTGGATTTTGTATTGAGAGACCTACAAGAATTCATTATATCATATGTTGATGACATACTTGTGGCATCTGAATATGAAGGTGAACATCTGCACCACTTAGAATTAATTTTCAAAAGAATCAGAAAGTATAATATAACCTTGAATCTCAAAAAATGTGATTTTAGAAGAAACGAGGTTACCTTTTTAGGACACATTATCTCAGCAGATGGTATAAAACCTGATCCTACGAAAATTCAGACTATAAGAGATTTTAATGTACCTCGAAATAAAAACCAACTACAGGGATTTCTGGGAACTGTAAATTTCAGTGCACAGTTTACCGAGAGATTATCCAAGGAACTAGTACCCATGCTGGAATTGCTTAAAAAAAGAACAAAGTGGCATTGAGAACAAGAACATCAGTGTCTAAATGATGCTTTTCCCCTAGATTCTCCGAATGAATCTGTGTAGTTCAAATTTGTTGCAACTCACTTGAACTCCGATTTCGGTGTACAATGGGGGATCGGCGTTTTTCTGTGAAATGAACACGACATACAAAACATAGCATGTGGAATTAGAACCTTGAAAGGGGCTGAAATGTCTTATTTTACCACTGAGAAGGAACTGTTACCTTCGGTATGGTCTCTACAGAAGTTTGGAACAATTCTACTAGGTGCAAAAATCATTCATAAAACGGATCATATGGCTCTCATGTTTCTACAAACGTGTAAACTGCTAAGTGGAAGATTAACCAGATAGATTCTAGCTATCCAAGACTATGGGATACAAGCAGAACACTGTTCTGGGAAAGAAAATGTTATCGCAGACGCACTAAGTAGATTGACAACAGGACATCAAGATTCACTGAAAATAAATGATAAACGGCTAATGATATATCACCTAGCTAAAAGACCTTCTAACCTTTTTAAGAAGAAGTTCTCAACGTTAAAAGACAAACAAAAGGAAGATCCCAGACTCAAAGAAATAATGAAAAATTTAAAAGATGAGGACAAATATCTAATCCATGACAATTGCCTATACAAAAAGTGTAATGAAAAATGGAAGGTTCACCTACCTACATCATTGATCACGAAAATAATATAGGAATGCCACGCCATCTATGGCCACATCGGAGCCAAAAAGTGTGAGCTTATGATCAATGAAGATTTCTACTACCCTAACCTATATAAGCTAGCCAAAAGAATGATACGATGCGTAGCAAGGATGAAATTAATTAGCCATATATATAAAATGTAATATAGACGTACGAACATGAGGAATGTGAGGTACGCAAAGGCTAACTAGTACAGGTGATTACCACTAGAAAGCGTCAAATGCTTTTCTCGTAAGTAAGCACAATTGAAACGTCTCTAAGAAGGCAAACTGGAATTAGATCCGTACCAGCGGGTAACGTCCCATTACCCGTGCAAGTGGTCTCTTGCAAGGTGACTTCCCTTTAGAGCGACAGCTCTGAAAGGGAGGGAGGGAGGGACACACCTCGTCAAGAAAACCAAAGTATCATTTTTGTTTGAAATACCTATGCGGTGTACGCTATTCCAGCTGCCGTAAATATTAACCTGGGTGCGCCACCTCGGTTTTAGGAATCATTTTAATTTTTGTTTTCGGACACGCCATCTCGGCTCTAAAAAAATGGCACTGACTTTGTTTTTTGGGTACGTCACCTAGGTTCTAAAAAACCTAATGACATTACTTAACTGGGTACGTTATCTAAGCTCCAGAATTTGATTTGATTTTGTATTTGATTTTTTAGTTTGAACTGTATTTTGGTTTTGATTATTTTTCTGGGCACGCCAACTCGGCTCCAGACTTGTATTTAATTGTTTCCTCCAACTGTATCTTAGTTCGCTATCGAGGCATAAGATCAGTTTCCCTTCCTGGACGAGAAATGCACGCTATCTCAGCTATTTCTCACAAACCCATCTTGGTGTACGCTGCCAACTTGTCTAGGCTGCCAACTTTAAACCTCGATTCCTGGCGAACGCTATTGAAGCTGCCAAAACAGAAATCCTTTTTCTGTAGTACACGATAACCAAGCTACCGTATTCCTAAATAAGACTAATATTATTATTGTGATGTATTTATAAATTGTACTTGTGCTTAGAAAATTTCTAGAGACTGAAGGATATTTCAAGACTGAAACGTGTAATTAATTTCTAAGAGCTGTAGAACAAACAACAGAATTTATATTATTTTGTGTATACGAAAAATAATATTAGAAATTATATTGTAAAAATATTCCGAAATAAATAAGGTTATTTACAAGTTTACTTCTCGTTAAAGAAAGAATACAGCATAACAAATTTCTTTTGTACACTACCTCTAAAAAACTATTAAAACTTCACCTTTTCCTATCAAATACCCTCAGATTTGACATTTGGTCCACATTGGACCGCATATCGTTTGGCCAATCCCAACGGATTAAAGAGCTTTCCACCCAAAAACAAAAAACAAAATTTGACAAATTACTTCCAGTAAAGCAAACTAAACTAACAAATACAGTAAAAAACATCTCTAACTACCCTCTCAACAATGAAATGATTTCAGCCTTTTCTAAAGGACATAATTTTGCTGCAGCTCCATCAAAAATACTAAAAGAAGAAGTAATCAGCAATTTAGAATCCACAATATATACCCTCTCACCCGAAAAAGCAAATGACATATGAGGCAGGACGGCCAACATTTTACGCCAAGCTCAAGTTCCCTCCTCAAACTTAACAAAACAGGAAAAAACCGCAATTAAAGAACTCAATCAAAATAAAGATATTATAATATTACCCGCAGACAAAGGCAACACAACAGTAATAATGAATGAAGAAGACTATAACAACAAAATCATGGACCTTTTAACTGACGATACATACAAAAAACTTAAAAAGGACCCCACAAAAACAATAGTCAGTAAAACAAAGACTCTTCTCAAAGACTGTAAACTTGACAGCCAAACAATATCTAACTTAATGCCTACTAATCCCATCTCTCCAAAACTTTACGGGCTCCCAAAAATCCACAAAGAAAACATTCCACTCAGACCGATCGTCAGCGCAATAAACTCACCAACTCAGAACCTAGCACGTTTTCTTGCTGCAAAACTAAATCCTTTTACAGGAAACTCCATCACTCACGTCCAAAACTCATTTGACTTTATTAAAAAGATACAACAGATTCACATTCAACCCCAAGACATCATTGTGAGTTTCCACATAGTATCTCTTTTTACGAAAGTACCAATCTCGGATACAATTAATATTATTAAATCTTTTACAAACTTTCCTTCCAAGCTTGTACCTTTGATAGAACAATGTCTCAATAATACTTACTTCTTGTTCAATAACCAATTCTACGAACAAACCTCAGGGGCAGCAATGGGATCCCCAATCTCACCTGTAATAGCCAATGTCTTTATGGATCATCCAGAAACTAAAATCTTCAACCAAGCCTTTCTTGGACGTATTAGTTTACAAAAAATCTGATACCACATTAGGACATGAAGTTCACAGAAAACCCACGCATACAAACAGATAT
Organism: Belonocnema kinseyi; assembly: GCF_010883055.1. NCBI lineage: Eukaryota > Metazoa > Arthropoda > Insecta > Hymenoptera > Cynipidae > Belonocnema > Belonocnema kinseyi. The sequence continues at coordinate 167,843,275 of NC_046658.1, read as the reverse complement.
ATACATGCCTTCTCCCACCATCACCTATCTCAAAAACAATCGGTCATCAACTCCCTTGTATACAGAGCTGTCTCCATATCAGACAAAGATAACTTACAAAAGGAATTACAAAACGTTAAACAAATCCTAATACAGAACTATTACACAAACAAATTGATAAAGCAATAAGAAGACGCACTCAAAAAAGCAAGTCAACACAACCTACGAAAGAAAGAGAGAGAAAAATGACCACCACTCTACCCTACATCCAAGGTGTCGCAGAAAAATAGGAAGAATTCTCAACAAACACAACATCCAAACCATATTTAAACCACCTGCGAAAATAGGACAACTGCTAAATACCCCTCAAGATAAAAAAGCATCCCTCAGTGATCCAGGAGTATATAAAATCCCTTGTTCTTGTGGCAAAGTCTATATTGGAGAAACCGGGAGAGCAGTGAGCCAACGTATTAAGGGACATGAGAGTAAAGTCAGGCTAAAACATTTTACGCAATCAGCACTAGTTGAACATCATATCGAAACAGGAAATAACATTTTATTTGATAAAACAACAGTAATTGCAAAAGCGCACAACAAATTTCCAATAAAACATAGAGAAGCAATCGAAATCTTAAAACACCCTAATAACATCAATAGGGACAATGGATATAATACCAATCCGATTTGGCATTCCGTTCTCCCGGATTTTTAAAAAAGACTTAATTAGCCAATCAAGTTCGACCAGTCCCCACGGTGGGGCGCTCTGGCCAATCACAGGCATCGTGCAGAGTATACCTAAGAACAAAATGACCTGATAGCTCAGTTTCAGGTCAGCCCTAAAGATGTGAACTGCAATGTTCACGAAACGTCGGCAAACAATTCGTAGTTTTTTAAACGAGTAAAACCTGAAATATCTCTTTTTATCAAGGTTATTTATGTTGGAAATAATGTCTATTTCAATCTGTATTCGCATGTCCTGGGTCAATAATTTTAATAATTTCTGAATATAAAATATTTTTAAAATTCAAAGCTTAGCGAACTCTTACAATCATATTGAATTCGTTCAATCATTTAGTATTGTGTAGAATTTGTTCATATTTATTATTTCGCGCTGCAGAACGGTATGCACGTTTATTTAATTTCAAAAAATATAATATCGGTATAACTTCAGAATTTATTTTAAAATTATTTATTCTATGATTCGCATCATTACATAAGTATATAAAAATTAAAGTTCAATTATTATATTATTCGAAAAATTGAAATATCACCTTTTATAACACAAATATTTCTAACTAACATTTCTTATATGTTGTAAATTGTTTTTTCTAAACTTATTAATCGTATATTTTTTCTGTTCTGCACATCGTGTATACAGTGTTGCGTTCTTGGCGACACATCGTGTTGGCACATTGCGTAGCTACAGTGCGCCCTCACACATTCTTATCTGGGAATTAATTCGAAAAGTTACTACGAAAATACAAGGGTAGTTCAATAAGTCCTTAGAATGAAGTATAAAAACAATTTTTTTTGGGTACATTTTTTTTTATTTTTCAACATAATCTCCTTGGAGCTCTATAC
>NC_046658.1:167838709-167841615 GCF_010883055.1 Belonocnema kinseyi | reverse complement strand
TTATAAAAACACGTAAACTCAGAAGATGTGGACTGTGACTGCACCATATATCTAGTCGGGAGTGGTGCTGACTGAAAACAGATGATTTGGAGCGATTTGCGCACCATATGTTGGTCATTCTAAGGACTTATTGAACTACCCTCGTACCAACTTCTGTTTTTGCTTTCAGATGAAAAAAATTTTTCGCTAAATTTCAATCTTTTATTCCCTTTTTGAAGGAAGTCTAATATTGCGCGAAACCCTTAGATTTAATATAAACATGTATAAACTTACCTTTTGCCTCACTTTTATATAAAATATTCTACTCCGATATTGCGCAAAATAAAACCATTGATATTTCAGCTGATACATATAATATGCCGCTGCTTCATAGCGGCGGACACGAACAGCTTTTAATTCACAATACGTGTATTGTAATTTCACTTCACAATACCAAAATTGTTATTTTACATTTCATTTTGTGTTGTGATGTATTGTAAAATCACAAACATTTTTAATAGTTTGAGTTTACATTTGATTGATTAGAAACCTTTTATAAAAATTTCAGAAAAAATTAAAACATATTTACACATAATTAATAAAAATTTAATTTAAATACTCATTTCACAAACTCAGAAATATTTTAAAATCTCTTTAATAGGACTAGGGGTATTTTAAATAAGAAATATCTTTTATTAGGCAAGTTATATCCAATGTTCAGTGTATAAATTTCAAGTGAATAATCAATTTATGTTACTTAATCATAAAAAAATACATTTAATCTTTATATAATTTCATATGTATTGTTAAAAAAATTATTCAGAATTTATGTAAATTTATTTTGTTCATAACATTTTAAACTGATGTAAAAAAAAAATAAAAAAATATGTGCATATAATTATGGAAATTGAATTTAGATACTCATTTCACAATATCATACGCATTTAAAAACAGTATATAATTGTAATAGAGGTATTTAAAAAAAATTTACTAGAATTTTTTTCAATTTAGTTTACTTAATTGGAAAACTCTTTAAATTCAATCTATGTGATTTATTCTTTCGAATAAAATTAAACAGCTAAAAATTAATTAAACAGTTTATAATATCAAAAGCATGAAACTATTATTTTCATTGATACATTCAAATAATTTTTACATTAAAATTAGTTTTAGTATCTTATCACGAGAATATAATAGTCTTATTTCAATATTTTATCAACTTTACGCAAAAAAAGCGTAATGGAACAAATTAATTCAATCGCTATTGGCTTGGTGTTTATTCTTTCAAGTAATTCAGCCTACTTGATTTAACGCACTTTTTTTTACATGTGCTTGACATCGACTATTTAATTGTTTATGAAGAATTGATTTTGAGATAAGTCCTTTGTTTGCCTTCTTTCTTTTTAGTTGACATGCTTCACACATCGACAAATACAATTTTATCATTTTCACTGTAATATTTGCATATTTCTTAGCAGTTTTCATTTTTAAACGATAACGGCCGTAGTGGCCTATGGCTTTGTGTGCAGAATGAATTACATCAAAAATTTCGTAAACAGGTAAATAATAACGAATGTTGTCACTATCGGATTTCTGAATTATCTTTTTAACACAAGCAGCTTCCATGATATCAAATCGTTTTAAGCGCCTATACTTTAGAGTAGTTTTTTCGGGGCTTCTTTAGCATTTTCAATCTGTAAAAAATTAAGTCATGTTAGTTTACAAATTATTAAATATTGTTTTTAATAAAATCATATGTGTGAACAATGAGGGTCGTCTGAATCGTCACTAATTGGAATGCATAATGTTGCGCAATATACTCGACTGAGTACTCGCGCACTGCGGCCCTCCCGAGGCGAGAGTCGCAACTGTACCTTGCAGAGCAAGATTTTAGAATAGTATTTCTGCGAGAGATAATTGTTTTAATATACCACTCTAATTAATTTTTATTTTTGTGCGCCAATGTGAAAACATTAACAACGTTTATTTTGAAACTTTGTAAACTAATTTGATTTTTCTAAAAAAAATGCAATGATGGCTAAAAACCTATTTGGAAGAATTCGAACAAAAGTTAGAAGCTTTTTATTAATTGAGCCGCCGGGTGCAAGAATCAGCTCGACGCTCTAACACGCGTGAAAGTATCGTCCACGCGTCTCAAAAATATAAAATTTTAAAAATCGAAAAATCAATTTAGAAACACGTAGAATTGTAGAGAATAAGAAAATAAAACTTTCTTCTATTAGATTTTTTGTTTTTAATCATTTATTTTTAATAATAAAAGCGAAATGCTGAATAAAAGTTTATCTCTGATTTAACTACAGTAGAACCTCGATTATCCGGCCTTCGATTATCCGAGAATCCGCGTTATCCAATGCAATATTGCAGCTAAAAAACGATTGAGCAGATTGAAACAGTGCTCTATTACCGACTTCCCTGAACCACGTTAGGTACTCGTACAATACTTTGTACCATAAAGATAAATCCACATTAGTAAGTTGTTTACTTTTATTTGCTAAATGTTTATATTTATTTTTCTATTTAAAATATATCAAAAATAGATAACACTTCCGAATTTTGCACTTCTTCCGTATTATCCGAGTTTTTGCTTATCCGAGGTATCTCGTCCCCACATTACCTGGGATAATGGAGCTTCTACTGTAAGTTTTTAAACTGAAATCTTTCTTAGTCGGCTACATATTGTTGAAAAAAGTTCAAATTTATAGGACTTATTCAAAATACTATAGTGATGCCCAAGAATTCATGGACAAGTTGAAAATCGCTTATTGTTTAATAATATGTAATTGAAAAAGGAGGTAAGTCTGCGCTAAGGTGGTTTTAGCGTGAAACGAAATCCATGCTAAAAAGCTGAAAATTTTATTATAACTTCTTTAACTATTTTTGAATACATCTGCGAAGTTTCAGATTGA
>NC_046658.1:167831923-167838609 GCF_010883055.1 Belonocnema kinseyi | reverse complement strand
AATCCATGCTACGTATGCAAAAAACTAACAAAATGTGCCCCGAACCTTCATAAATTCGTCTGATTTTTTAAAGAATTTTTTACCGTTTGATAATAATGTATTGCCTTTCTAAAAATCAGAACTCCGTCGACTTTCGTCGGTAGCCATGATCGAAGAAGGCAGCAGTGAACACTTGGCAACGTCGCAATCATACTTGAACGTATAGTCAGTTAGGTTACATTTCGTGTATACACATGCACTCGAACATGGCGGACTAGAAAGGAGACTGGAGAGAGTGCGACGTTGCCGCATTGCTTCTTTCAGAAGTCATATGGTCGAGAATACGCAAACCGTCGAGGGATATATTTTTATCAATTTATTTATTCTTCTGATTTACATCGCGGGACGGCCATAAATGTCTATCTTAATTAATTTTCGGATTTTCAAACACAAAAGATTCCATGTAAATCAAAAATACTTTTTTACACTCTCATATGACTCACTGAGTCACGCTAAAACCACCTTAAGTCTGCGCGGGCAGACGTCGAGTTTTTTTCCCAAATATAAATATCTCAGTCAATTTATAAAAAATCGATGTGAGATTTTCCAAAAAACTTCATTTCACATTTTTGAACAAATCACTCGCTGAAAGTTGTTTGAAACTCGAAGTTACCTAGATACTTTTTACCGGCGTAAACAATAAAGCACACTTATCGACTTACCTCATTTTGCAATTAAATATTGTTAAACAATGTGCGATTTTTAACTTTTTAAAATAAATTCTCAGGCATTTCTGTATTATTTTCAATAAGTGCTATAAATATAAACTTATTTTATTAATGTTTAGCCGAGTTAGGACGATTTCAGTTTTAAAACTTAATTAAATCAGAGAGAAACTTTTATTCGATATTTCGCTATTTTTATTAAAAATAAACAATTGACAAAAAAATTGTTATAGGGAAAAGTTGTATTACCTTATTATCTAAAATTTTCCTTTTTTTTAAATTAATTAAATTTTTTTTTTAATTTTCTACTTTTGAGATGGGCGGACAATCATTTTACGTGTGTTGCGTTTACGTGCGTTACGTGAATTTTGCAAGGTTTTACGAAAATAAAGAAAGTATTGTTAGGTTCCTAAAAAAAAAAAAAATTTAATAAATTTTGCTTTATATTTACATCTAAAATTATCAAATTCAAAACTGTCTATCAATGCTTTCAAGGGACCGTACTTCATTACGTAACAGCTCAATGGCGGAGAGGGGGGGGGGGGCATTTTGATACGATTTGGTATTCTTTGAACTTTTTATGTTATTGATTGATTCATTATTATTAGCTGATTAATTTGGTTCACAATATTTATTTACATAAAGATTGACGTTATATATTGTTTAACTAAGCAAATAAATTTATTATTTACTTTGACGTTATATTATTTAATAAAGGATATGATTTATATAATAATAGTTTCCCAGTGGGCACAAAAATTAAGGATGTCCTAGAGATGTCTTTGGGACATCCTTAATACTTCTTTTATAACATGTCTTTTGGACATCCTAGGGATGCTCTCAAAACGTATATTGTCAGTACAAAAAATTTCCCGAGAACTTCCATGTCTTTAAGATATCTATAGGTCATCTTTAGGACATTGGAAGTCTTAGAGACGTTAATTGGGCTGACAAGACGTCCTTGGAACGTCCCACGGACTTTCTTGGGATTTTCAAAGTTTTGTGTCCACTGGGTTACACACACACACACACACACACACACACACACACACACACAATACCCCTGTTTGTTTTTAATAATTAAAAAAAATCTATTTTTTATTTTTTGAAATAAGTATCTGAATGCAATCTTTAAAATTATATGTCAATATGTTTTAAGATTTTATGGAAGTATTTAAAAAAATTATTAATATTTTAAATTTTCAGCAAAATATAGGGTAGAAATCACTTTGACGTTTCAACGAAAATAATTTATTAGTTCTTTTTATATTATGAACTGATTAACTAACTATAGGCTGACTGAATTTTTTTCAAAAAACTTAACATAAATTGTTTTTAATTAGGTCACATAAATTGATTATTTGAATTAAGGTTATGCAATTTAATATGGGCTATTATTTCTATAATACCATTTATTTTTTATTAAAAATATCTCTATTAAAATCATTTTTTATAATATTTGTGATTTTGGAAAATGAGCCTCTGAATTAAATTTTCGAAATTATATGTATATATAGTTCAATGAAAATAATTATCAAATTATTTTCATGTTCTTTACTAACTAATTATTCATCCATTCTGCTAAAATTGATATTTTAAAGAATTAGTTAAAAGCTTATAATTAATTAAATTTAAATAAAGACAAGATCAAATTTAAAAAAATTCAAAGTGAAGATGATTTTGAATGTTTCAATGAAACATTTAACTAGTTAAAACTAGTTTTAACTGATTTCAGGTATAAACGGCGGCATATACAGAATTCCCTGATCTTTTCTTGACAATTTTTCATTTTCCTTAATAGTTAATATACAAATATTAGCATTTTATTCTTGTAATATATTTAACATAGAATCTTTTATTAGCGGAATTAAGCAGTATTTCAGATACAAATTAAAAAATACATATTTATTAATTTTTTTTAAACAAAAAAATGTCTATTTCACCATAAAAGGTAACTTTTTAAAAAATATTTGAATTTCCAACAAAATAATTAATTCTTTAATATAATAGTTGAATTTTTAACCTAAAAAGATAAGTTCTCGAAAATAAAGTGTAATCGTTTATATTTTAATAAAAAAAAAAGAATTTTAAAACCAAAAATACTCATTTTCAACAAACAAAGATTTTTCACTTAAGAAGGAAATAAAAGTTTATCTAAATTGTTAAACCTTTAAGCCAAAAGATGAATTTTCTCTACAAAAATTTAATTTTTAAACCAAAAATATGACTTTTCAGCAAACAATTAATTTTCCGCGAAACTGATGCAGTTTTAGCCAGCATTCATGAAATTTCGAACCGAAAAATTATTTTTCAACGGAAAAAGAGTTTTTCAAATAAAAAAAATAAATCTTTAAAAAATGGAAAAATTACATTTTCACATTAAAAATTATTTTTAATCGAAAAAAAGGCTTTTCGAGTAAACAGTTTAATTTTCAACCAAAAACATAAATCTTTAATCAACAAAATACATTTTGTACAATGTGTACTTAAATTTTTACCCAAACTAAAGTATTTGAATTATCAATTAAAAAGGATTATTTCTTAACAAAATAGTTTAACTTTCAACCAAAGAGATGAGTTTTTAAATAAAAATATGAATCTTTAAGAAAAAAAATCCTTAATAATGTGATTCAAGCAAATGTTTCTAACATAATTGTTGAATACTGAAGGAAAGAAGAATAATTTTATAATTTTTTTTGTATTAAAATTTTAATTTTTAATCTAAAAAGACGAATTTTTAACCAAAAAGGAGGATATTTTAACAAAATTGTTAAATTCTCTACCGAATAGTTGCGTTTTCATCGGAAATAATATGAAATTTCTCTTAAAACAGATGAGTTTTTATATAAAAAAAATGTCAAAAAAATAGTTGAATTTTCATCCCAAAAAGATTCTAGTTGACTTTTCAATATTAAAGTATAAAAAAAATGTCCACAAAAAAATCGTCAATTCAAAAAGGCGAATTTTTTTCAACCAAAAATTCTTAAAAAAATAGTTCAATTTTCTACCAAACAGTTCAATGTTTATCTATAGAAGATGACATTTGAACTAAAATAGATTAATTTTTAATAAAAAACGACGCGTTTTCTTTTAAGTTGTACCTTCATCCAGAAAATATTTCAGTTCAATTTTCAACACCAAAGGTATAAACTTTAAACAAAGTGTAGATTTTCTACGAAATAGTTTGTGTTTCAACCACACAGTTGCATTGTTATTCAAGAAAGATACAATTAGTCGATAAATGTTTTAAAAAATGGATCTGTACTTTAAGTATTAAAAACTGAACAATAATTGATTTGATAAAACGATTCTAAATCTGTTCAAAGTTTGAAGAATTTCCAGATTGTAACTGTTTCAATTCGAAAGTATTAGTCATTAAAAAAATGTAAATGCGCGATTGAAACCTTATTAACTATTTTTAACTAAAAAATAACTTAATAATAATATGTTCGTAATTAAAGCTTTTAATAAATAAAAAATATTGTTTCAGTCTAAATTATTCAATTTTCTACCCGTATAATTCGAAATTTTGAAATTAAGAAAAAGAATAATTGTTTATTATTTAAAAATATTTTACTGAAATTTTAGAGGGGTAAATTAAAGCCAATTATTTAAAAGTAAACAATTTTATACCTAATTGCTTGACATAGAAAGCTTTGAATTTTTTAAATTTCGAAAACCTTTTAAACTTTTAATGTTACAAAAATCGACATTTTGTTTTAAAAAAATTATGCCCTGGGTATTTGCACCGCAATTTTGGTACGAATAGCAGAATTTTTTCGATACACACACTTCGATAAAATTATTTAAAATATTTCAAGTTCCAAATTAATTTTGAATCTTTTTAAAATTTCTTAAATATCTCCTGAAATTATTATAATTTTTGTATACATAATAAGTGTTCAATTGTTATTCATAAATCCAAATTTCAGGAAATTTTTTTGTATTCGCAGGATTGCCTAAAAGTTGTTGGACAAATTCAATAAATTTCAAGTTATTCAGAAGTTTGGAAAAAATTTCAAAAATAGTTTTAAATTTGAAAAAATGTTAAACAACCTTTAGATTTCTCAAGATTCTGAAATAATATTTGAAGACTTTCAAGGCTGCTTAAATTATTTAAAATCAAAATAATTTATCTTCTTATTTAACAACTTTAAATAGAAACATGTTTAGAATAGAGTGCGATTTTCAAAATTTTATTAACCGGGAAAAATGTTTGCGAACCGGGAAATAACCAGAAAATGACCGGAATTTTTTCTTGAATGAATTTAGCTTTACGCGCCAAAGGCACCCGGTGAGAAAATACGAACTTAGCGAAAGGAAATTTAAAAAAATCAGGGAATTAGATTGGTCAGGGAAAAATTAGGGAATTTTTAAAATAAGGATTTTCGGTAACCCTGATATATTATTCTTGTTAGTAATTTAATTGCCTTATATATATATTTATATTTTTGTGCACTTCCTTTCTTCTGAAGATTATTTTTTCTATTAAAAATTTTATTATTTTGTTTGAAAATGTAAAATTAAAAAAAGGCATCCTTCTGGTTAAAAATTCAACTACTTTCATAGAAAATTTAATTTTTAATTAAAATTCACATTTCGCGATTGAACAGTCGACTGAAATATTTGCTGGATGAAAATTGAATTATTTTTTTGTAAAATTTGTCTTTTTATTTTAAAAATTGATCTATTTAAGTAGGTGTTGAGAAGTCAGACTGGAATATTTTCTAGATAAAAATTAAATTTAAAAACTTTTAATTTATATTTACAAAATTTTTGTTCAAAGGCCATCCTTTTTGGACGAAAATGCAAATATTTCGTAAAAAATTTACTCTTTGTTTAACATTCATATTTTGGCGAATAAAAGTCAACTAAATCCTTCTTTGCTCGAAAATTCAACTCAATTACAGATTAAAAAGTCATCCTTTTTGGTAGAAAATTCAACTGTTTTTTTTTTTGAATCCGTTAATTTTAGTTGAAAATTCAAGTATCTTTGTAAAAAATTTATTTGATAAATCAAATTTGTATTCTAAATTAAAAAATTTGTTGTTGAAAAGTCATCACTTCTGGTTAAAAATGCAATTATTTTTGTAGAAAATTGAATTTTTAATTAAAATTTACATTTCGTGACTGAAAAGTCAAACAGAAATATTTTCTGGATGAAAATTGAACTAATTTTTGAAAAAATTGTCTTTTTATTTTAAAAATTCATCTATTTTCGTAGAAATTGCATCTTTTTTGGATAAATATGCAACTTTTCCGTTAAATATTTTACAATTTTGTTGAAGTCATTGTATTTGGTTGCAAATCAAACTGTTTTTTTTTAATTTGTCATATTGGTTTCAAATTTAACTATTTTTTTGAAAATTTTTACGTTCATTAAAAAAAATTTGGTTAAAAAGTCATTCTTTTTGGTTGAAAATTGAACTGCTTTGTTGAAAATTCGTTGTTTTGGTTTGAAAATTAAACTATTTTCGTAGAAAATTTATTATATAGTTCAAACTCTATTTTGATTTTAAAAAGTAAAATTGAAATATTTATACATGAAAATTCAATTCATTTTTTGGAAATTTGTATTTTTAGTTTTAAAAAATTGGTTAAAAAGTCATTCTTTTCGGTTGAAAATTCAAATATTTTATAGAAAATGAACTTTTTGTTTAAAATCCAACTGTTTGGTTAAAAATTAAACAATTTTGTTAAAAACTCATCCTTTTTGTTTGAAAATTCAAATGATTTTATTTTAAATTCGTCATTTGGAGTTGAAAATTCTAGTATCTTTGTAGATGTAAATTTGGTGATTCAAACTCTATTTTGATGTTGCAAAGTCAAATTGAAAATGTTTTTGATGAAATTCAGCTATTTTTTGGAAATATTTATTTTAAATTAACCCTTTAACGTCAAAAGGACACTCTTTGAGTGGCCTCTTTTCTACTTTATTTTTCACGATGAAGACGTCAAGGAAAAAATTCGTAAAGTACCAAT